>NW_016159635.1:73407-80726 GCF_001687245.7 Rhagoletis zephyria
AACACGGTGCCACGGCTAAGGGAGCGGTGCGAGAAACACAACTGTCAGTTTATCGAACCATTAATTATTGAATTATGTGTGCGCCCACCACCGTCGTATACGGTGTAAGCGATGCTGCAGTCACAATAGGGCTTCAGTACAAAATACCTTTAGTGTGGCTTAACAATGGTAAATTTAAAAAAAAAAATAAAATAAAAATTTCTCTACTTCAGAGGTGATATTACCCAATAACCACTCAGGGCACCTCTGACTTTTCAAATGACACCTCATTAGTGGAACTGCTTACATAGGAAAATAAAAAAATGGAGACTAACAAAAAACACCTTAGAGAAATAATATATATGATGATGATGATGATTAATGTGACCAACCGTACTTCTTTCGGAAGTACAGTACTTCTTTTTGCGCTACTGTACTTCTTTGCAAAATTTTGTACTTCAGGAGGGAGATTCTGTAACCAGATAGCGACAATTTTCGGATCGCTATCGCACTTTTTGACGCATGATATAAATGTTTTTGCGTTTGTTTCTCCCATCTTCTGGATGATCGTCACATGGCCTGGGCGATAAATTCGTTTAAACCATTAAAGTCGCCGGGGACCGATGGCATCATACCTGCGCAACTGCAAAGGGCTCTGAAGGTGTCGTGCAATTGGTTGGATCCTATTTATGAGAACTGCGCGAGGACCGGGTACAGTAGTCAGTGTTGCGTTCATCCCGAAGGCAGGAAAAGGCTCTGATGTTTCCCGTAGGTATTTTAGGCCTATCAGTCTCTTCGTTTTTGCTAAAAACGTTGGAGAGACTGATAGACCTGTACATAAGAAACGCGATTACTCGTGACTGTCTTTCAAGAGCTCAATATGCTTATTGCAAGAAAAGGTTGGCGGCCCTGCACACATTGGTAAAGTCGTCAGAGGAAGCCTTCACGCATGAAGATTATGCAGTAGAGGACTTCTTTGATATGGAGGGGGCCTTCAACAATGTCACTCCAGAGGCAATAGTCAAGTATATTCATAATCTGGGGGTTTAAANAAAAAATGGAGACTAACAAAAAACACCTTAGAGAAATAATATATATGATGATGATGATGATTAATGTGACCAACCGTACTTCTTTCGGAAGTACAGTACTTCTTTTTGCGCTACTGTACTTCTTTGCAAAATTTTGTACTTCAGGAGGGAGATTCTGTAACCAGATAGCGACAATTTTCGGATCGCTATCGCACTTTTTGACGCANTGCTATTAGGCTAAGGGAAGCCGGGTCCTTTTCTGACAGAAAAAAGGAAAAGAAGACGTTTCTCTGCTGCAGCAAACGTTTTTATAGGGCACTTTAAAACACGTTACCTCTCAAGGGCTAGTGATGGGGGGTTCTGACAGGCCATTGTGTGATTGGTATTCATGCGGTGAGACTAGGAATTTCGACTGATCTTCTTGTATCAGCTGTTAAGAGGAAGGTGAAGTGGAATCATCTCCACACTTTCTTTTAGACTGTCCAACCTTCGCGTGGCTAAGATGGAAGAATTTTGGCTCGCACTTCTGAAAAACACTGAGCCCTCATGTANCTTACTTCGTACTGTCACGGCGGCGTGGGAGAGCGTCTGAACTCTGAGCAGAGTCAATAGGGGCACTCCAAAAGGTGGCGTTCTCTCTCCCCTGCTCTTTATTGCGGTTGTAAACGACCTTCTAGAGGAATTGGAAAAAGTGGGCTGCCGGGTTATCGCCTATGTAGAGGATGTGGAACTTTTGGTTAAAGGACGACTTTTATACACCCTTTTGGATCTGGCTCAACGGCGGCTGTCGTAGAAGCCTAACATTGAGGAAAGGGTAGGAAAGGTGTCGGTTGCCTTGTACTGCTGTAGGGTAACTAACGGCAGAAGGTGGGGTCTTTCGCCCAAATTAATTATTTAGCTCTAGGAAACCAGATTTATGCCTATATTGTTTCAAGAAGCCCTTGTCTGGTGGAACTCACTAGAGAAGGCTACACTTGTTAAACAGGAATTAGCGGAGCATTAGGACCCACACCTATACTGGCGCTTAACAAACATATGTTGAACACGGCGCCTGCGGCTATTGCAGATAGAATTGTCACGAACTGCTATTAGGCTAAGGGAAGCCGGGTCCTTTTCTGACAGAAAAAAGGAAAAGAAGACGTTTCTCTGCTGCAGCAAACGTTTTTATAGGGCACTTTAAAACACGTTACCTCTCAAGGGCTAGTGATGGGGGGTTCTGACAGGCCATTGTGTGATTGGTATTCATGCGGTGAGACTAGGAATTTCGACTGATCTTCTTGTATCAGCTGTTAAGAGGAAGGTGAAGTGGAATCATCTCCACACTTTCTTTTAGACTGTCCAACCTTCGCGTGGCTAAGATGGAAGAATTTTGGCTCGCACTTCTGAAAAACACTGAGCCCTCATGTATCGAAATTAGCCGCATTCGAAATTTCGTAATCGGCTCGCGGCGTTAACTTAACCCAACCTAACCTGTACTTCTTTGAGGTATGAAATAGCTGGTCACATTAATGATGATAGATGAGAGACTTCCGTAATTCCAAAGCATTACTCACGGCTGCATGGATTAACATAGGAACGAATGAAATTGAAATAGGTTTATATATTTAGTTCAGGTATAATAAAAGAAAAAAAAAAAAACAAGTGCATGAAAATGCTTTGAAGTTGAGACACTTGTAAACATACGTACATTTATTATATAGCATCCATTAGATAGTAGCTTAACATTAGGAAGGTTCGAATGTCAGGACTTACACTATAGCCGAATAGTCTTTATTGTATGAAGTTTTGTTCCCCCCATTAGATATAACATTTATTGACAAGTGTACATGAACCATCGTGAGTCAAAATCAAAATGAAATCTGAAAAAAGCATCAAAAGGCGTAATTTACTTGCAAGTTATAAAGTAGATATTAATTAAAAAAAAAATTTCCGCAAACACAAAAATAAAGCATTCGCACGAGCGTTTGTTTGGTTTTTCAATTGTCAAAATTTTACTTTGCATTTGGCACAGCAAAATTCAATTTATTCGTACACCATAGTAAATTTTTCCAACCCGTCTCACCACGGAGAACATGTTACCGATTGGCACACAGCCAAAGATGGGAATATGGTAAATTTTGTCAGATTTTATCTACCACAAAAGCAGAATTTTGAAAGACGAAAGTGCGAAAAGTAGAATTTTGTGAGACAGAATTTCAAAATTCGGAACTTTCAAAAGCAGAATTTTGAAAAAGAAGAATTAGAAAAAGCAGAATTAAAAAAATACAGAATTTTGATCGAGCAGAATTTTTTAACATTTTGTAGAATTTTGCTATGTAGAATTTTGTAATGCAGCGTAATGAGACGCTCCCTCAAAATTGTATACTTACAAATCCGTCCATTTAACTTGTTCATGTACTACTTTTTGTCAAATGTAACAGGGTTTAAAAGTTGGTATTATTGCTCAACGAGAAATGAAATAAAGCAAATTTNAGGGTTTAAAAGTTAGTATTATTGCTCAACGAGAAATGAAATAAAGCAAATTTGTGTTATTAAACATTCAAACTGGTACTCTCGCTATATTATAGTAATATACATATATAATACTTCTATATTGCTAGTATAATATGAACGCAATGTGTTTTCAATTCTAAATCAAAGAAAGCCCACCTAGCATTTAGTTTAATAAAAATCACCTAACTGAGTCTTCTTCCATCACCTTTGATGATTAAAAACTGATAAATAAATCTCTTTCGCGATTAAAAAAATACTCGAAAATTACACCCTTACGCTTGAAACAAAATTTGAAGCAGACAGATTCGTTTTGACAGATAAGATGAACTGTTTTAAAAGTTACAAAATAAAAGCATGCCACATGTATAATGTAAAAACATGCCACATAGATCGTTGAAGCTGCAGCGCGAAGCGAAAAGATAGCCAACTCCCATCTTTTTGCGCGCGTTGACAATCAGCCGGTTTAATATTTATTTTGTTTCGTACAAATTCCGGTTTTCATGTAGAAACATAATACTTAATTACATTGCTGATATTTTTAAAGCAAAATATATAAAATCCACAGCAATGTTGACGAGTAAAAAAGCAGTACAAAATTGTTCTCTTGGCGTTCATTGTGGCATACCTTCGGCTTTGTTGTTGTTGTAGCGGCTACAACAACCCCGCCCAGATCGGTTAGTATCTGAGTCGTTGTCGTCAAGCTCAACGGAAGACCCAAAAAGCGTGCAACGTCTATAGCAGGGATGCGCAAGGCTGCGGCTGAAAAGAGCCACATGTAAATTCCAAATGCTATAAAGAGCCACAAAAAAACAACAAAAACCAAAATTTTATTTTTAAATAAAATTATTATTAGAAATGAAAACTATTAATTAATGTACGTAAGTAAGATAGATATTAAAGAAAATTCGAAAGATCCCTTTAGCCAAATTTTCAAAATCCAAAATAGTACGCGAACAGAAAATTTGCAGAAATCGTAAGAAAGCAAATCCCGAAGTCTTATCCTGACACAGTTCACTGAGTAAACGAATAATTACTTACTTCTTGCAAGTTTAATTAGTCGCATTTTACTATTTTAACTTCCAAACCATCAAATTAAATTTAGGGATTTACGTAAATTCCAACCAGCTGCTTTTGATCAGTTGTTTTCTTGTTGGCAAATTGCTATTGGCAAAAATTTTTCTAGCAGAAACTAGCAGCTTTCCCTCAAACTGAAATGTCATTTTGCTGACCCAATTTCCCCTACTTTGCAAGTTTTTTTGCATACGCGAACACAATAATAAAATTGTAGTTTAAAAAACTAAAACCTCCCTATTATAATTGCCATTCGTACTGTCATCAGGTATGTAACTTGAGAATAGAAATCGCTGCATCTTTTAGACGCATCAATATTACATAGTTACATCCCGAGCTAATAAAAGGAAGGTAAAAAGTTGCTAGTTTTTATAATTGCAACTAATTGTGAACGGTATTTTGACTTTACGAATTTCATTGTAGAGTACGCAGACCCACAGTTATGTGTTGTACCAAGAATTGAAAATATACGGCACGCAGCTGTTTTCAACACCGGATATTTTAAATCTGGTACTTGTTGCCGGAATTCAAGAAATAGCAAAGCTTTATGTTGCATTTTGAGTACCTTTTCTTTCAATTCCAAAAACACCAACTCTTCTTCGCTTTTTTTTTTAATTTTACTTGCATTTATTTGTTGGATCTTCTTATTTTACATCTATTAAGCCTAACAACAAGTTTAAACATCTTACGTCTAATTTACAATAATATAGCTCAAACCCTAGGGTTGAGCCCTGTTGGTTTAACGTCGCTCAACGTAAGGCTGTTGGATCTCTTCTTCGCAGGCATGTTATATTTGTTGTGTTGCTGCACAGGCCACTTGCCAGTGGATTTGGGTGGTTACGTAGTTTTATTTTATAGTCTTCTCTGCTGCTGTCGATTACAGATTTAACCATCGGTATACCAAGGTCCCTATGTATATTTTCATTGCGGACATACCACGGTGCTCACGTTAAGGCCCTTAGCGTTTTAGATTGGAATCTTTGGATCCTGTAAATGCTGGTTGAACAGGTCGTAGCCCACAGTTGAATACCATACATCCATATAGGCTTAATAACTGNAATCTGTCGATTACAGATTTAACCATCAGTATACCAAGGTCCCTATGTATATTTTCATTGCGGACATACCACGGTGCTCACGTTAAGGCCCTTAGCGTTTTAGATTGGAATCTTTGGATCCTGTAAATGCTGGTTGAACAGGTCGTAGCCCACAGTTGAATACCATACATCCATATAAATCTGTCGATTACAGATTTAACCATCAGTATACCAAGGTCCCTATGTATATTTTCATTGCGGACATACCACGGTGCTCACGTTAAGGCCCTTAGCGTTTTAGATTGGAATCTTTGGATCCTGTAAATGCTGGTTGAACAGGTCGTAGCCCACAGTTGAATACCATACATCCATATAAATCTGTCGATTACAGATTTAACCATCAGTATACCAAGGTCCCTATGTATATTTTCATTGCGGACATACCACGGTGCTCACGTTAAGGCCCTTAGCGTTTTAGATTGGAATCTTTGGATCCTGTAAATGCTGGTTGAACAGGTCGTAGCCCACAGTTGAATACCATACATCCATATAGGCTTAATAACTGTATTATATACAAGAACTTTATAATCTAGTTTCAGTTTTAATTTACTGTTTATAAGCCAGTTCACGCTAGCTGACTTTAGCTTCATTTGTGTAATCTTGGTTGATATCATGATAAAAAAATAATAAGGTAAAACCGTTCTCTCAATTCGTCGGCCATGATTTTTTTTTAAGTTAGCCAACATTTTAAAATCGTATAAAATTGAGAGTAAAAAAAATGAATTGTTCAAAGTTGTTGTTGTTTGAGATTGGAAATGAGAATGTGTGTGTAAAATTTTAAACTTAAATAGATTGCAAACGTCAAGAAGTTGAAAAATTCCTCTCAGCGGTTCTACCTTCCTATTTTTTTATCATGATATGTGTTTGCGCCAAGTTAGCCTCCTATACAAGTGTATTCCTAGATATGTCACCTCATTGACTTGTGGAATATGGACATTATTTAATTTGATTGGGGGGCATACTTGCGGTCTGAGTGAAAATGTTGTATGTTTACACTTCTGTTCGTTGACTTTTATGCGTCAGTTTGCCAGCCATTCTTCTATGCGTAGTAAATGTTCCTCTAGCACTCTTGAAGCTCTGTTGGGACATTTATTACGACTTACTAAGGCGGTATCATCAGCGAAGGTGGATGTGAGTATATCCTTGCTAGTTGGAATATCTGAAGTGTAGATGATATACAGCATATTTTTCGAATACTTTGGAAAGACAGGGCAGTAAGCTTATTCGTCTGTATGAGGACAGCTGTGTTGCGTCTTTTCCAGGTTTGGCTATCATGATTATATTCGACCTTTTCCATGATTTCGGGAAGTAACCGAATTGGAGGATAGCGTTGAAAAGGTCAGAAAGAATTGCTAGTGCAACATTCGGTAGCTCTATTAGCATTTTCGGAGTTATAAAATCAGCACCCGGCGATTTCTTTGGATTAAGCTGCTTTACTATAGCTTTTACTTCTAAAGAGTTCGTCATGCTAGGTGTGTATAGCTCATTTGTATTTTTGGTTAGCCGTGGCAGCTTGAAGTTGTTCGTTGGACAGTTTGGCTGAAACACATTCATTAAATGGTGTGAAAAACACTCGGTTATCTCCTGCTCACTACGAGCCCAGGTAGCCACTGTTGGTTTGAAGTATTTTAGCGATTTCCATAGAGAG
>NW_016159636.1:0-80709 GCF_001687245.7 Rhagoletis zephyria
TGATTTCAAATCACGCATTTTGGTCCAATGTAAATGTAATATGATTTATTTTGTTTAAATTGGCTCTTACATCAAATAAATAAGGTTGCCTTTTAGCCAGATCAGTTTGTAATCTTCATACCTTCTTTTCTTTGGAAACACACAAAGAGTTATATTTAACCACTAAATTACTAGCTTACTGACATGCTAAGACAGTACAGAACATAAAATATAGGTCTTCGAGACATTCTATGGACACTTTAAGCGGAAGTGTGGCATTTTCCAATTTGGCAAGATACCCAGTCGAAATTAAAATTTATGACATAAAAATGTCCCTCATCGTCTGCTGATGATGTCAGCTTCGGATACTCACTTCTCATTTGTAATAAATTTTCACAGTCCAATCATTTAATACACTGCCAATCCAGTGATATGCGGTGACATGTCGTACTCTGGTTGAGTCAAGCTTCTCGAACAACGTCTTCGTAGAGACCAAGCCCTGCACGGCTTCCGATATTTCTAACAATATTCCCAGTACTGAATGGCCTTTCTATGNTGCAGGGCTTCCGATATTTCTAACAATATTCCCAGTACTGAATGGCCTTTCTATGCAATCGAAGAGAAGTTTGGTGGAAGGTAATTGAGCGGTGGCACATAAGGGTTTTTACAAGAAAAACACTTCGTCTCTGAAAGATCATTGGGGGAATAAGAAAGAAGTAAAATACAAGCTACTTAAACCTTAAGCTCCCAAAAGCCGGCAGTAGGCACTTTAGGTGGTCGGACATCAATCGTCCTTTAACACTAGGACTAGAACACCCCACCTATCTCGTCGATTGAATTTTCAGAAATACCAAAGCAAAGAAACTTCGTATTTGAAATTTAAGTTTCGATTAACAATTGTAGATAAAAGCAATCGGTAAGCGATCGTTGGAATGTTTGATTAGTCCAACACTTCGGGCAATTTCAAAATATGTATGCATTTTCTGGCACCGCATGTTAAAACTGTAGAACTGCCTTTTGTTTTCGAGTTTTTGCTGCTTTGAGAAAACAACTAACCGGTACCAGCTGTCACGCATTATTTAGGACTGACTTCTCATATTGTTTTCTTCCTTATTCTACGCATACATTTTGTACAAAGAGATATATAAACACATACAATGTATGTACATTAGGGTGGCCCTTAAAAAATCAAGTAAACGATTTTTTTCAGTTAATCGGTAATACTGCGGTCATAGATATCGCATATGGATCGCACAGGGGCCGAAGTTCAGATTCCTCTATAGGAACTCAAAAAATTAAAATCATTTCATCTAATAGCCAAAATCGATACTACTATAGTCGAAGATATTACATACAAATTTTGGTCCCGATTGGAGACGGTTACGACGTCTTCATAGAGGAATCTAAGCTTTGCCCCCTGTGCGACACGGCTTAACCGTCTCCAATCGGGACCAAAATTTATATGTGATATCTTCGACTATAGTAGCATTGACGTAGGAGTTGTGACTTAGAAAATCGTATGTAAAAATTTGCTTCCCACATAATGAGGACATTTATGGACCACCCTAATGTACATACATACATATGTATGTTCAAATATTCTTTTTAACTTACAATTATTTATTATGTTTTCAATAAATTAATAGCGTTAATAAGGTTCCCTTTTTGTATTTATTCGAGCGGATATATTCATGTACATAAATGTACACAAATATGTGCTCAAATACATACATACTGACGTGCATACATAACACAATAACAATTGTTAAAAGAGATACAGTGGGTGTCAAAATAAAGTTGCCATGGTTTCTGTTTTTAAGAAAGACTTGGAGAGTTAAAAAAGTTCTTATCAAGCTATAACTATAAAAAACTATCCCACTCGATGGGTTATATGTATTTAGCTGAATTGAAAAATGTTGGAGTCATTCGTTTAATCGACACTTTAACTAATTAATTAATTAATTTAATATAACTTTGATTGTTATTTTAGTTTAAGTTTATTGTAATTTTTAGATTTTATTGTCTTAAAAGAAATATAATTTTTTAATTCCCTTTAATTTTTAGAAACGTTTTATGTATTTTTTTTAAATTTGATTTCTTTTTTAACTTAATTTTTTTCTAATTGTTAACTTTTCTTGTTTAAAAAATAATTTTTTTTTCTTATTTAACATTTAGTTTTTAGAAACTTATTTCTTTTATCTACTTATTTCTTTTTTTCTTTTAATTCTTATATCTAATGTTTTAAGAAGAAGAATATGTGTACATATGTATATCTTTAAATGTATTTGTTTGTTTCTCTTATTTTATTTTATTTTTTTTCTTTTTTAATAAAAATCTCTTTTAATTTTTAGATTTTGTTGTGTTAAAAAAATATTGCTTTATATCAATAAATTTTTATAAGCTTTTTTGAATTTTTTTCTCATTTACTTTTTTTTCAGATTAAGTTTAAAAAAATTTTCATACATACACATGTATATGTATTTATGTACATACCTATATATTTTTTTTTATTTTCGTATAAATTTACGAACTAAAATGTTTTATTTTCAATTAAAGTTTCTTTAATTTTTTAAATTTGTTTTAGAAGGAAAAATATTTTTTGTTGGTTCAAGTCTTAGCGAACTCGATGAAGACGTCTGATGACGAGATTTGGTGATCTCCGTAGTAGCAACTATAACTCAACCCTGTGTAAATCATTGTGGTTTTTCCTTAGAAATGGCCTCAAGCTCAATAAATTGTTGAAGTTATTTTAACATTATTTATAACCAGGAATTGCTTCGCGACGGTTGATAAGGGCTTTTGCGTCGATTAATGCAAAAATGGTGTTGAAAAGAAAAAACGGTTTGTGAAGTAAAAATTATTAGTTTAGGTTGAACCGACTGAAGAGCAGGACAATCCGTACCTTTAGGCCAAGGATAATAGCGCTGACATATCATATGGTATATGTTGTAATCTCTTTCGATGCTATGAGATTTTATTTCTGCATTTTAAGCCTGCTAGTGCATCTGTGACGCTTCTTTGTTTGGATACCTAACCCCATCCATAATAAAGTTATGTAAAAGCAAATTCTTAGTGAGTATCTAAAGGCCTAGTTTCCAGCGACATCTATGTTTTGGGTAAATTTTTTGCAGACGCAGTACTGCCCGTTTAATACCCGGTCGTACGATAAAGAGGAACTCTCTAAATATCTCAACTCTAGCGCTATCTGTCGTAAACTCACTTCTATGCATTTACCATTGATTTTCACTCCAAATTTCAAAGTAATGTGTTTTACGGTTCCGAAGTTATAGCTATATTTCACGCCTAAGGGTTCATTTACAAGAGTTAGTATCCTTTACGCTATTATTAGTGGCGTTCCAGGTAACTTCGTGTAAAAACCTGAAGAAATGTCAAACAACAAAATTACTTTCTTGAACGGAGGAGCGAAACAGTAAAAGTCACCTGGAACGCGAAAAACCACTTTTCCTGTAACTACTTCCATTTTTTTATTTATTTTTTCATTTAAAGCGCCTTTATCAACCGGGCCGCGTTATGCCTGACAAAAAACAAGCTCACTTGCCTTCTGATCGTCGTGGTGAGCAAATGCGCGGAACTAGAGAAAGAAATTGTTTTACGTTTGATTGAGCATTACACAGGCCGACAAAATTTAACCAACATTGAGACCCAGAAACCAGACTATATATTTCCGAAGGTTTATGATGCGCTGAATCCAAGTCTGGCCTCAGATTTGCTCTATCCGCTCTGGTTTTCGAGATATCCTAACCTAAAAGTGCAACAAACACCGTTTTTGCCCATATTTGAGGTTATGTAGCCTTGCAGATGTTTTCTTTCACCAAAATAATAGGCTGGCATCTTTAAGTACAAGTCTTCTTCTTTCAAATGGCGTTTTGTTTGCTAAAATATCATTTTTTTCGCTGAGATATCGCATTTTGAAATTTTCATGTTTCTAAATTTTCCTACACCTGAAAATCGATTGAGATAACATAGACATGATATAGTCGATTACTAATTTTCTCGAATTGAGTCTCATTTTTCTTAATATTTTGTCTCACACCATAAATGTGCTAACTCACCAAACCCCTACGGTATGGTAGGGGTGGTTTCTAGGGGTTAGGGCTGTGTGTGACTCGGTACCCGTGGGTTAGATAATGTAGGGATTTGGTGAGTTAGCCCATTTACACGCTTTTTGGCACCTGGAACGCTTTCCTGCAAAAGAAACCTGCAAATCGTGAATATCGTGAGCACCTGGAGCGCACTATTAAGGTTTTTCTTTTAAATAGTGGGTAAGGCTTCCTCAAGTGGGCCCCGAATTTACCAAGATTAATATTTTTCAAGCATAGTCAGGCAGCGCCGAGATTTGTAGCCGAAAAGTACCCTGTGTAAATTTTGTAGCAAAATTCCAAATAGTTTTTTTTTTTAATCATCAATTGAAAGTAAGTGTCCGAATGAAAACATTTTTTCGGGTGGCTGGATCGCGCGCAAACCGCGTTGACTTCTGGTGCAAGAAAGAAATGCACTTTTCAATCGTTCCACATTTATTTCTCATACTCGAATTTCGCATGCCCGCGGGAGTCGGGCGCGCACGCTGGCAAATACAAATTCATTCCGACCAAACTATATCGAAATGCACGCATTTTTTTCATATTACATTTATTATTTATTACATAAGTTGTTGTTAAAAATTTTCCTCTTCGAGACGCAGAAATTGCTTAAATGTTCAATTTTTCATTAAAAAAATATTGAAAATCAAAAAATAGTTTTGTAACGCAAATAAGTTCATTGTATAGTTCAATGTTTTTTAAATCTACACCCAAAAAATTTTTTTCATTCGGACGCTCACTTTCAAAGAAAAATAAAAATTTCCAAAACAGTGCAACAATTTTCAATTGTTGATTTAAAAAAACCATTTGGAATTTTGTAACAAAATTTACACAGTGTACTTTTCGACTACAAAACCCGGCGCTGCCTGAATAGCATTGAAAAATATTAATCTTGGTAAATTTGGGGCCAATTTGAGGAAGCCTTACCCTAGTGTGACTTTGAAACCCAATTGAGTTCGCACAGAAAATGTCATGTCATGTTGAAAACGTTATTTTGTCAGCCACTGTACATATTTTAAATGAGCTAATGTTGTTGTTCTTTTGCGGCGTCAATAAGAAATAAACAAGTTCAATAATATGACGCTTCCAATGTACGTATTAGGGATGTTTCGAATGTCATATTTTTTTACGAATGCGAATTTTCGGAATGCGAATGTTAGGAATAATATTAAAAAAGCTATAATCAACTTAAATTATGGTTTTTATTACTTAAAATATTATTGAAAAAAGTAATTTCGGTGCCCTTTCTCCCATAAGGCGATTTCATAGAGGCTCATATATAAGGCCGGGGCTGCACTGAACAATTGCTCACTTGGAACGCTGGCGGATGGAGCGCTCAAATATTTCCGGGTCAGATCTGTCAATTTGTCGTATTTTAGTTTAGTTTTCTACCAATCGAGAAGATTTTCACCGAGATGAGCTCGTTTTTCTTTAAGATATTCCTTCAATTGAGCTTTAATTTCACATATTTTAATGTCTCCAGATTTTACATCCGTGCCTTCGCTTTCACTGGAGGAATCAAACATTATTTCTAGGTTGCTTATAAGACTTTTAGCAGTACTGGTTGTAGGCCCATCAGTGTTGCTTACTACTACTACTACTACTACTACTCAACCGTTTAGCACCTGAAGCTAAAAGCCGGTTATTGTCCGCATCCTGGTTAGACAGACTTAGAGCCATTTCACATTCGCACTCGCAAAACGTTCGTATCATTTGATGCAAATGCGAATGTCGAATGTCGAATGTGTAAAATGATGCGAATCATTCGCATATCGAATGCGAATGCAAATATTCGCAACATCCCTGGCATGTATAAATGTATAATTTCGGTTGAGTTTACACTCGCTAAAAGTATACAATTTAAATAAGTTAACACCTGCATTACTTTAGCAACAAAACGAACATTACTGCGGCGCATACATACATTACTTAAGTAGTATTAGTATTTTTTGCAATTATTTTTCTATTAGCTGCTTTCCGACTTTATTTGTTTGAGATAAGACTCTTCGCTTAACAGTTTGATGTAGTCGTAACCAAAAATTTCCACCGTATTTTAAATAGTTAAGCCAGCTGGTTAAATTTAGCTCGAACGGTTTTAGTTAAGTTTCTTTATTTTTATGTTTTAGGTACTAATCGCAAAGCAATTTATAGACTTTATCAATTCTATGGGTGGGTGGAGAAACTTGGGGAATGTTTTTTTTTTGTTCGACTTCTCATTTTACATAAGTAATGTATGTATTCCACAAGTACTACGTAAATAATGTGACTCAAGGTCAGTTTAATACATAGTAACTAAACGATTTTAATTGCATTACTTTTGCATAATCCTTATCCTTAAAAGTAGGAAATCGTAGTAAATAAATATCTTACTTTATTTTATTGGCTTTGCTTTTTCCTGCTACTTAGTAGCCATACGTGAGTACGCCACCTTTTTGTGTATTTCTGCTTTCGTGGATTCGCCACTTTTTCCACAAAATGTCAGGCGTCCAAAAAATTTTTCTCCTTCTCGCACTAATTTTTTAATTACACTTTTCGTTAACAAAAAAATCTAGCAGCTGCTTTGATTGCACGCAATTTGGATATACAATTCACTTAATTTCCGTTTAATTATTATTTTCTTTTTTTTTTCGCTAAATATTTTCTATGATTTACACGCGGAAGTAACGCCAAATTCTTTTGCTTTCTTTCTTCTCCTCACTATTTGTCGCAAAATATACACTTTGGCATTCACTTTCGCCACCACTGTACGGAACGTTGCGCTATGCGCTTTGCTGCGTAAACGCAAGCGTATTTTCCCACATGCTTATTTTATATGCCGTACACAGACAATTTGTGATTCGTACTGCCTCCAACGGCCGACCCTCTATGCAGCTAGGTCGAGGAGCTGCGGTACAGCACTGTTAGGCGCGGTCCGTCCGTCCGTCCAATCTCGTTTGTTTGCGTTTATAGTTTCTCCACCTTGTTGTTGTTGTTGTTGTTGTTTTTTGAGCAAGCGCGTTGCGACGTTATTCCTACGCTCGCGACTGTAGTATTTCGACTATTTTATTATTAACAATTTTTTGTATTTTATATTTAAGGCAGAGTAAGCAGACAAATACTACTCTTAACTAACACACTCGATCGATCACGTCGAGTAGCGCCATTGGTGAGCACTAAAGAGTCAAGAGCGGATACTCGAAGATTACTTGGTTGCTTGGGCTGTTGCCGCACCACCGGTTTGACTTCTGTGATGGGCGCAAATGTCTGCTGTTATATATACATATATACTTACATATATTTATGTATATACATATGTATGTATATTTACTGTTGTCTGCTTTCAAGGTATACTCTTTCAATTGTGTCCCTCTCTTGCCAGAGAATCTACATTGTTTGTGGATTCGTTTCTCCAGTGCTGGCTGCTCAGTCTTCACTTCATTGCACTTCATTTAGATTTTTTATTTTCAGCTGGAATGCCTTTGCTTTTTGCGTTCAAAACTTGCCTGACATGACTTTGCTGGCAAATCACGTTTTTAATTAGCAAATTTTTAAATTTTAAATTAAAATGGTTTAAGGAATATCTTAACATTCGTCTCCCAACATTTTTTATATCTGCCTAGCAGCTGAAATTCTCATTTTACGTTTGCCGAGCAGCTGTTCTACTGCATTCCTAGCATACCATAGCATCATATTGGTTCTATCACTTTTTCCTCAGCGATTCCAAATCTGGTATATGGTATGTACATCCATACTTGGCTCAAAAGAACAAGCAGTTTTTTGAGAAAAGTATCTCTTGGACAACCTTTTTCTCTTAAAAATTACACACCCCTCGACTTTTTTTTTTTGATTTTTCATTAGCTCCTTTCTTTTTGGCGTGCTGTTGAACCTCTCATTTTTCACCCTATGTTTTTCTCTCCTTTTGTACAAACAAATATATGTATACATATGTATGTCCTAGTCATCTACGTTGTTGGCTGGCATGAGGACACTATTTGCCCCATTTGACAAAAGGAAAATCAGATTGACTAGACCCACCTTGGCAGGGACAGAAATTGCGTTCTCAGAAGAGGGCAAGTAGGGGTAACTCTGGGCAAAAGACGCAATTGGAAATCACATCTCTCAAATGTTACCAACAAGGCCTGTCAGATACTTCATGGTAAGACTAACGTCCTTAAATATTGGTCCTTCATTACGGTAGTCAAAGCCGTTGTTAAATATGCCATATTAGCTTTGTGGCCAAAAGCTAAGCAGGTAAACGCGGGTACCACCTTGAACAAGCTGCACTGGCTGCGCGGTCATGACAGAAGCTATGCGCACTTGTCCAACGGATGCCCTTGGTGTCATTGCAGGCATTCCTACTTTACTAATTCTGATTGAAAAAGAGGTCTGCTTGAGCTTTCTACGGCTGCAAGAAAAGCGGAAATCTTCGGGATCATTTGGAAGTACTCAAGCCATTTCTGGATAATCCCGCTATCAAACTCACGAACATCATGCTACCGAAGTTATCCTTCTACAAACCCTACATGGTCAGAATTCCTGAAAGTCACTGCTGTGAAGCGATAATAACTATGATACGGTCCGAAGATGGACGACGAGAGTACTGGGGCAGACGTACTTGTACCAAGATTTCAGAAAAGTCTGAGAGTGGGCACATACCCGATCATAATTCAGAATGGCAATTGAATGACAAATGGGGCCAGAATAAGTATTATTTCCGGTACTCAGGCAGCGTTAAATACCTTAGACTCTTTCAAAATTATGTACATCAAGGCTTATGGACAGCGGTGAAACTCTTTTAAATTATCTGTGAGCCGATAAATGAAGCGTTTGAAGACAAAGAAAGTGCTGACTACCTCGCATGGTACCGAGCCTTTCTGCGGTACATCTAGAGGATACACTGCAGGAGCTGTAAAGAATCCCACTGGCGGAAGTCAAAGGGAATGAGACAATCGAAGAGATTCATAACGGCTTCTAGGAGGAACTCCGAAAGACTCCTTGAATTTAACCTTGAGGGTATCAGAACTCTTACTGGCTACCTGCCAGAACACTGCAAGTTAAGGTACCATTTTGAATAAAATTGGGCTTTCTGTAGTGTGTAGTGTAGTGTAGTGCAGGTTTTGTGGGCTGGTGGAAGAAAGTCCAGAACAAATTCATTGTGATTGCCCACATATCATGAATGACATATGATACACCTTAGGGAAAGGTTACAATTCCAATTTCATAAATTTGGAGTTAAGTCACGTACATAAAATCTTTCAAACTTGGTTTCCCAAAATTTTAATTTTTACACATTTATGTTTCTGGCATACGGGCGACTATATAAAATTTTCTATTGCAACCATCGTATAAACTCTGTGGAAATCAACTAGTGCGGCCCTCTCTAGGCAAACAAAAATTACGCTCTGCAAATCTCTCATCATGTCCGTTCTTCTATACATAGTATAAAGGAAAGTCGAGATTCTTTGTACGCGGTAATCTCGTAGAGATTTTCTCTAATATATTCTGTATCGATAGGAGAGTGACCTTTTTTATTTAGAATTTTAATAGAGTTGCCACCTGTGTAAAAAACTATTAAGATCCGCAATGAAAGCGATTGGTCTCCAGAAAATCACAAATGACTTACTTCTTGAATAGGGTTGCCATCTGTTAAGAAAATTACTATATTCAATCCTAATAAGCGTAGGCGACAATTTTGCACCGTCACTGTCAAATGAAAATACTTAGCCTCTAGGTGTGTAATAATGTATTATTTTTGCTGAGTAGTGTTGCCACCTGTTTAAAAACTATAATATCTTCAGCGTTCGTTGGATAAAAAAATTAGATTCCAAATGAAAGTGCATGGCCTTCGCATGTACTAAAACATTAATTTTTTTACTAGGGTTACCACCTTTTTAAAAGTACTATCTTCTATACATCCGCACCGCATAAGATCCGCACCGTTCGTTGGATTACAAATAATGAGGTGTCAAACGAAAGCGATTGGTCTCCAGAAAATCACAAATGACTTACTTCTTGAATAGGGTTGCCATTTCTTAGGAAAATTACGATTTTCAATCCTAATAAGCGTAAGCGTCAGTTTTGCGCCGTCACTGTAAAATGAAAAGGCTTAGCCTCTAGGTGTGTAACAATGTATTATTTTTCTGAGTAGTGTTGCCACCTGTTTAAAAACTATAATATCTTCAGCGTTCGGTGGATAAAAAAATTAGATTCCAAATGAAAGTGCATGGCCTTCGCATGTACTAAAACTTAAATATTTTTTACTAGGGTTACCACCTTCTTAAAATTACTATCTTCTATACATAGCATAAAGGAAAGGCGAGATATTTTTACCACGCTACGGAACGGGTTTAGAAAAAATTGTTTAAATATATAATAAACGAAGTACATGACGACATATGATTTCTTTTTCCAAATACGTAAATGTACATACATATGCATACATCCGTGGCCCGCTAGTATATGTATATGGCAGGATGTCGGTCAAAGATAAGATGGCTGTGGAAGAATTATGCAATTCGGCATCTAAGGTCTATGGCCTCCTTTTCGCGTGAGCGATGTATACCGAAGAAGTTGGAATGACGAACAATGAGGGTTTTATAATGGCAGGGACATATATGACAACGCCTCGAGGAAAATATCCTTCGATTATGTATCCATGCGGAGACAACGAAAGCAAAAGCGCTCCAAAATAAAATGGAAAGTGCAGGGGCAGAAGGGCCTGGATACAGTTGGACTGAATAACTGACGCAGCTAATGTTTTTCGTATCTTCCTAAACGATAGTTGGTTGTACTTATTGCCAAATGAGAGGAAAAAATTGAGTTGTTAAAAATGATTGTTGAAAGCTTTAGCAAAAGATATCTGCTTAGAATAAAGATGTCTTGAAGTATAGGGAGCCCTGCTTAAATATTAATTAATATAATTATTATTGTATTACATACATGTGTGCTTGTACATATATACATACAGTGGCGCACCCAGGAATATATTTTAGAGGGGGTTATATATTTCTGAAGATATATCACCGGAAAATACTGAAAATTTGCTTCAGATAATACCCTCTTTAATATACATTTATGCAAGTTTTATGTACAGTATGTAATAAATAAATAAATGTTTTAAAATTCATAAACAGCACTTTATTTACAGATTAACAGAACTCAAACGCTTTTAACCGACTTAAAAAAAAAGGGATGTTATCATCTCGCCGGAATACATAACTTTGGACCACGTGAACCATTTTCAATAATCCTTTTTTTATTAGAAAGATAGTACCTCAAGGTTCGTCCCGTAATTTGTTTTAGAGATCCGATGATTGGATCATGAAGAAATTAACGGTACCCCTAAATTTGAATATGAGAATTGAAGTCGGTTGTGTTCTTTCCTTAAAAACTACTTGTTTAATAAAAAGTTCTATAGACTCAAGATGCGCTCAACTTTCAAAAGTACCTAACAAAAAATTTTAAAAAAGAGTCAGTAAAAACAAATTTATTGATTCCATGATATTTTGCACTTCTATGTTCATTTTTTCGATTTCTGGTTTTCGATAGAGATGGTGATTTTTCACGATTGCTAAATTTTTTTAATATTTCAAATACCGAAAAAATTAACTGAACTCTCCAGAAAAACGAAAAATTCTTATAAAACGACGGACGAGAAATGCAAAAGAAATTTACTTAAATCAGTTTGTAGCTCTCAAGAAAAAAAATGCTCGAATATTTATTCCCTCATGAAAATTTACAGCAAAAGCAAAGCGCTTTTTCAAGCAACAGAAATTATAATAAATATTTCTTATAATTTCCTTGAGAGCTGGATTCTTAGCTTTAAGATACAGATTGTATTTGAGGTTATTAGCTTTAGGGGGGNCCTTGTGTGCGCTAATGTATACATATGTATGTTTGTCGGAAAGTTAAAAGTCATAGCGTACATCAAAACCAGCTATAAAAACCAAACAACAACACCTTAATTGTCATTTAAGTGTACATATGTCATAGACTTTAGCCGCAACTTTGTTAGAGGTGGAATGGGAAACATAAATTTGAAAACTAGCGCGAATGACTAAACATTATTTGCATAACAAATATCCATAATAGCACGGAAGCCCTAATGGGCAGCGCAAATACGCTAGATCGTGCGCGTTATCATATGTAATTATGTATGTGTATATGTATGTATGTATGCTTGTATTCGAGTCATTATTTCTATATAACATCCTACTTCCTACTAATGTAAATGTGAAAGTTCGGATGTACGAGGGCAATTTGAAAAGTCAGTCAGTTTTTGCATTTCGCGCCATCCATTAATAGGATAGTGAAAAATTTTGAGCAAGCTGCGTCATTTTGTTGTGTTTGACAGCCATTGAGTCAGCCAACCTCGTGAATTTTAACGAAAGCGGAAAAAAGTGATTTTTGTGCGCTGATTAAGCATAATTAATTTTCGCGTTAAAAATCCACTACCGAAACCAAGAAAAGGCTTGATAAATATTATGGGGGTTCTGCACCATAAATTTGAATGGTTAAAAAGTGGTTTGCTAAGTTCCGTTATGGTCGTACCAGCAAAAGTGACTCCGGAACTTCAGGTCGCCCGAAAAGAAGTCGTCACGCCAGAAATCGTCGATAAAATCCATGGAATGATATTGTACGAAGAAAAAAGAATGATAGCGTGTGAGGTGGCTTAAGCTATAGGCATCTCAACTGTGTAGGTACATCACATTTTACATGAATATTTGGATATGAAGAAGTTATACGTGCCATGAGTGCGGCGCATACTCACTCACGACCATAAACGCAACCGTGTAACCGCTTCAACGATCACTGGCGAATATTAATCACAGATTTTGAACACGTTTGGTTAAGAAAAAGTGTTGTTCCATCAAGACACTAAAGAAAAAATCCCACAATTAGGCTACGAACTCCTTCCCCATCGACCATATTCACCTTAATAGCCTCCCAGCGACTATTTCCTGTTCCTCTAATGGCTAGGCGATAAGAGATTTGGGTCGAATGAAGAGGTCATCACTGAAACAAACACTTATTTTGAGGACCAAGAAAAACATATCGTCACTAGACACGAATAAAGGCGCGAGCTCAAAAGTTGACGGCAAAAAAAGACGCATAAAAAAACTTTAGCGTCAAAAACGCTTAACATACTTCGCCGAAGTTTTTTCTTAAGCATCTTTTTCGCAAAATTTTTTTACGCGCCTTTTTTCGCCGTGTGTAGTGACGATATTATTTAGAAGGAATAAAAAAAATGGGAAAAACCTCGACTACACCTAATGTATCGATCCAAAAATATATATTTTATTCAAAAAGTCACTGACTTTTCAAATTGCCCGCGTATATTTGTTATGCTTTCAAGCGAAAGCTACTGGACGAAAATGAGCTTATTAAGCAAGTTTTTCCAAATTTGCAACGAAATCATCAACAAAGAAATCTTAGACGAAAAAGCAGGTGAAACATCAGTCTGCTTTAAAGGTCGGATGATCTCAGGAGGCATCGAGGGGCTGCAGGTGGGCAAAACTAGTGTTGCCAGACAACTTTTTGGACTGCTGACTGGTCACGTGGCACAAACAGCTGACTGTGATAAGCGTACATGACAACTCCATTTGCCCATCCTGCCTGGAATAGGATGAGACGGTGGAACACTTTTTGCGCTTCTATGCCGCCTTTGCAAAAAATAGGTATGAAGCATTTGGCCGCGTTGTGTTGAGAAACGAACACCTGAGCTCTTTGATACACAACAATCTTGCAGATTTAAAACATTTTAAAAAGGATATGAAAACAGTACAATGGACGGTGTGTAGCCTTAGTGCTATTTTTGCACTGGTGCCGACTAAATCAAAAAAATCATATGAAACTTACCAAGGAAATCTTTTAGTGAAAACAATTTGATTTAAATTATTTTGTATTTTTTATTTAATTCATGGTATTCTGAAAATAGAAAAATGTAACATATTTTACATTTCAAGTAGTATAAAAAATAACAATCAAATTTAACAAACTGCATATTGGGAATTCTATACATTCAATTTTATGTATAACTATATCTAGACAAAAAACAAAATTAAAAAATTTTGTCTACGTACATACAAACATATGCACGTCTAATCATGAGCCAATATTTCTACAGGTAGTTTGCTTAAAAAGACCATACAAAATTATGGAATCAATAATTTCTTTGCTTTCCACTTAAAAATATTCCAAAACAAAATTTATTAGCAATGATGAAGATATGCATTTGATATATATTACTTTTTCAAATGTTTTGTGAGTAAAAACGTTGTGTGTGCAATAAAAATGTGTGCGACAATGAGAGTATTCACTTATGAATGTGTAAAATTGCTTTCTGCTTGTAACAAAGTACCAAAAAAAAAAAAACCAAACACCTATGTAAATAAATTTTTACATTTTACATTTAGAATCTAAGTTAATAATTGGCCATTACTAAAACTAAAACTACAATAATCTCTTTCCACACTATCTATGTACTCGCTTACAACTATTAAGGAACTATCTAAAATCTAAAGCTAATCACGTTGAACTCGTAGCCGATTGCATTGAACTGCGATCGGTGGAGCTCGTACTTGCGCCCGTACTCAATTCCGACAGCGTAGTATCGGCCCGCTCCAGAATTTTGGACGTATCTTGCACTGCTGCCACCAGCAATGGTGCGACTTCCGGCTGCAACGAAATGGTTTTGCCCACCACCCGATGTGGTGTGCCATTATCTAAATTATTGATTTTTATTTGTTGTATCAGGCGATTCTGCAAATGCCGTTTAATCGGATACCAAGCCAACAATGCCACGCCCACTAATGCGCAAAGGCCACCAAAAACTTGACTAAAAATGATGAGTCGCGGCAACAATTGGAAATCTTTAGCCAACTCTGATGAAATGCGTGTCTTTGCTTCGAACCAAAAGAGCGGAAAGAAGACGCGACGTTTGTTGCGGAACATGCTGTGTGCGAGTATGTGGCGAAATTCGAGAGCATTATTTAAAAAAATAAAGTTTTATGAAAAAGTTGTGACGCTTACCTAAAATCCGATATGGGTTCGACTAGAATATTGGATTGCAGACGCGCTGTCATCTCCAACATTAACCCCGTTCTCGGCTCCAACACCAAATAGAGTTCATGTTTCTCTTTTTCAGGTTTCAAACCATCCACTTCGGCGAGATAATAAGGATCCGCTTCATGAAAGTGTGGATACGAAAGAAATATCGGCGAGCCATACCAGCAGGATGAGATGTTCATTAAACCCGATGGCACACATTGGCCATTGCAATGGCAAACATTTTCGGGATATAAGGTGCCTGAAATTAAAGGATATATTATTATTAGATTTCAAGTGGGAAGATTGAAATATATATATATATATACATGTACATTTAAATAGCCAATAAGAACTAAAAATTAAAAGAAGATTGAATGAAGCAAAGATAATTAAATTAAAAAACAAAAAATGATCAAAGTAAGTTTGTATTATTTAAATGAAATTAAAAAAAAAACAGTTTTTTTCCTATACAAATTAAAAGATAATAAAATTGAAAATCAAATAAACAAATTAAAGAAATTTTTCTAAAAATTTTAATAAAGTAAGAAAAAAAAATATTTTTTTTTAACAATAAAAACTATAAATCAAAAGTAAAAAAATACTAAAGTAATTTTCTATTAATTATAATAATAATAATAGATTGGCGCTTACACATATGTTAGTGTTTGGCCGAGCTTCTCCTCCGATTTGTGGCGTGCGCCTTGATGTTGTCACACAAAGCGGAGGGACCTACAGTTTTACGCCGACTCCGAACGGCGATTGTATTTTTATGAGAAGCTGTTTTTCATGGCAGAAATACACTCGGAGGTTTGCCATTGCCTGCCGAGGGACGACCGCTGTTAAGAAAAAACCTTTTTTCTATATTTTTGCGATGTTGCTTTGACCAGGGTTTGAACCCAGGCATTGTGGAGTGGAAGCGCGCACTGCTTACCACTACACCACAGCGGCCGTCAATTAAACGAAATAAAAATAAAAAAATAAATAAATTTCACAAGGGACGGCGAAAATTTGTTCCAAAATACAAAATAAAGTAAGTTTATATAAACTAAATGAAATTAAAAAAATATTTTTCTTTTTAAAAGAATAAAATCCAAAAATTTAATTTGGAAAAGAAAAATAATGCTCGGGGATTCGAGCCGTGGAAGTGACAAGGGACCTTTTCTTGTAGAACTTTCGTGCCAGAATAAATGACAAATGACCAGGGAACGGATTTTTAGGACCTAAAACCCTATACAAAAGGCAAAATAAAAAAACGAAATAGGCTGGAAAAGGCAAAATAAAATACCGAAAAAGGCAGGAAAAGGCACTAGTTGTTGCAAAAAAGGCAAAACAAAGTAGCTAAAAAGGCAGGAAAAGGCACTAGGTATTGCAAAAAAAGCAAAATAAGGCACTAAAAAAACACAGAAAATACGAAGAACAATCAAAAAATACATTTATTTTAGAAATGTTTATATTACAAGTAAAAATAGAAAAACTATGAACTAGTTTCATTATATGGAAAATTAGTACTTTGAATCTTTGACTATTTTCTCCATTCGAGTTTTTAACTCACAAAACTTTAATCTCTATAGTTGTAGTAAAATTTAACCACAAGATGCATTTTGAAGTTTTCTGGCAGCATTTTCATTCGATTTTCGCGAAGAAAAGCCTTGAATGTACTAAATGTGCGCTCGACGTAAGTTGATACAAGTGGAGCCCAATTTAAATATGGAACGTTTGAAACGTTCATATTATCAGGAATAAGGGCGTTTTCCTCGCCCTTTACAATTTTATNGCCCAATTTCAATAAGGAACGTTTGGAACGTTCATATTATCAGGAATAAGGGCGTTTCCCTCGCCCTTTACAATTTTATCCACACCCCTTATTGTCTCCAAGCCTACGTTAGCTAAGAAAACGGCTTTGATTTTTCCAACACCAATTTGGCAAGAGGTCCCTGCGCTTCTATAAGCCGCATGGGCATGTGTATATTTTTTAATCTTAAAAAAAAAAATGTAAATGCTATAATCACTTTTTTAAAGGTAGAAAAGGCAAAAAAAATGCAAATATCTTAAAAAAGGAAAAAAAAGGCAACATCAAATGTGTATGTTGGAATCAGGGAAAGCTAAATCGTGGATATTCTTAATCGAATATACTCGTATCTCTTTAGCAGAAAAAAAGGCAATTTCCATAAAATCCGTTCCCTGCAAATGACAAAGTAAACAAACAGGCTAAGATAGTAAAACGTCTTTCGCTCCAGCAGTCGCATTGGCCGAGTAAGCAAATTAAAGTGTGCCACTCGAGAGATCCGAGTTCGAGTCCTTCGGCAACGGAATTTTTTCTTTATTCAATACATAATTTTTTTTATTTCGTTTTAAACTTTAGATTTTTTTGTTTTAAAAAGAAAAAAAAAACATATTTTTTTTATTTAATTTCCTTCTTTCTAATCTTTTCTTTTTTAATTCATTTATTTTTCTTAATTAAATAAATTTTCTTGTAATTTTTTGATGTTATTATTTTAAAAATAAGAATCTATTTTTAATTAAATAAGGAATATATTTTTTCATTTTTCATGTAAATTTCACAAACCTATTTTATTTAGCTTTTCTTTTTTCTGTTTAATTTGGTTTTCTTTTGTTAATTTCATTTTATTTTAATTTTAGCATTTTATTGTTTGAAATATAAAAAAAAAAATATTTTTTCAATTAATTTAATTTTTAGGTTTTTTTTTATTTTAAGTTTATTTTTTGTCTTCCTCTAATTAAATTTTTGGAATTTATAGTTTAAAAAAGGAAAAAACATACTTTTTTAATTTAATTTAATTTTTTTCTTTTAGTTTTGCTTTATTATCAATTAATTTGTATGTTATTTTTTCAATTTATTTTCCTTTTATTTATTAGTTTTTATTTAAAAAAAATATATATATATTTTTTGAATCAATTTAATTTTTACAAAACTTTTTGCTAAAAGGCAAACAGCATAACGTAAAGACCTCCTCGTTAGCAGGTCTTACAGTTAGTCTTTCCAACAACAGTAAAGAGCATTCAAGATAGTTGCCAGAATTGACAGTTGTCTTACGAAAGACTTTGTCTTGTTGCTGAAAGGCAGTTGCCAGATTCGCCCTGTAAATCCTTCTATCTATCTTGCCTATCGTCTTTCAATTGTCCTACCTTCAACCTAAAAAGTGATTTAAATTTTTAACTGACTTCCGAAAAAGGAGGAGGTTATCAGTTCGTCGGAATATTTTATTTTTATTTTTTATTTTTTTATGTATGTTACCGCATAACTTTAGACCACGTCAACTGATTTCGATAATTCTTTTTGCATCGGAGAGGTAGTTTCTCAGAGGTGGTCCCATACTAATCTGGTTTAGATCCGAGCATTATCATGAAATATATATATATATGTATATAAATTCTTTTAAGCCGGTTTTTTTTTTGCCAAAAATTACTTGTCTTACTGAATATGCGCTTTTCAAATAGAAGTTGAGATTTTTTTAAATTTTTTAATTGTGTTAACTATATAGTCCATAGTCATTACTTTTCTATAGTACATACATACATTCAAAATCTTTTCAAGCATTAACATATTCCCGTATCCAAATCACATATAGACCATTTCACTTTACTCACCATTGTCTACCATCCGCTTGCCGCCCTCATAGCGAAATCCTTTCACACCCTCCACCACCTCGGGCTGCACATAATCCATTGCAACCGTTCGACAGACATCCGACAAAAAGAAATTTACTGGCTTTTCTGGTTGTAAGTAGAGTGACTGAAATTCGCCTGGCGAGCCATAGACTTTACCACATTCAGGCGCATACTCCCGTGTCGTTTCACGATAGTTCCACGTATGGATTTGTCCAAATTTTCGTATATCATCAGCGCCGGTGTAAATGTTGTAAGTGCCAGTAACATCAGCACTTAGATTGCGCTGAAGAGTAGTTAAAATTTGGAAAATTTTTCAATTAGTTTGCATAAAGTTTTTTTTTGGCTGACCCTTAACGGCGACCTACCGGATAACAATAGCCAAATTTATCGAATGGCACCTTCACATCGATCAACGATGAAGGCAGATAGTTGGCCACATTCAAAAGTACATCCTCATAGCCACCAAAGAGCAACTCATCCACTGATTTCTTGATTGTTATGTCATCGTGGTAGACCTTCAAAGCAATATCGATTACACGGCGACGCAAAGAGCTCCAGCGCTTGGCTTTAGAGGACAGAGACTGGAATATTAATGAGAAAAAATTATATTAAATGCACAAATGAAATAAAATGCGAATAAAAAGCGAATAAATATTAAATGATGGTTACCATCTATCAAAATATGGAAATTAATTAAATCTGAAAGTTGGTGAGCATGTTTGGAAAAACTTTATTTCGAAAACGTGTTTGATAAGGGTTGCCACCTGTTTCAAAATTTAAATTCCATTTAAATTATAAGTTTAACGAAATTTTACAATTTGTATCACAAACGAACGAGATTTAAAAAAGCTTTATTTCGAAAATATGCGTGAAAAGTGCTGCCAGCTGTTTAAAAATGAAATTAAATGTAATCAATAAGTTAAATGAAATACATATAACGATTTGAATTTTATACGAATGAGATTTATAAATGGCTCTTTTCGGAAACCATTTTAAAAAGGGTTGCCACCTGTTTAAGTATTTAAACTAAATTTGGACTAAAAGCTCAACAAAATTTTTCAACTTTGATGGCAAACGAACAAGATGTAAAAAATATTTATATATATTCATTTTTAAAGGGGCTGGCCACCTGTTTAAAAGTCGAATTCAATTTAGTAAGTTTAATGAAATATGTATTAATGTATGAGGGCCTAGAAAGAAACTTAAGAAAGCTTTATTGCGAATGTAATTTTGAATGTCGAAAGTACTTATTTTCCAAAAATTTTACTTTGGGATGTCCCGGTTATGCGACCTGAAAGCCAAATTAAGCCTTA
Organism: Rhagoletis zephyria; assembly: GCF_001687245.7. Lineage (NCBI taxonomy): Eukaryota > Metazoa > Arthropoda > Insecta > Diptera > Tephritidae > Rhagoletis > Rhagoletis zephyria. The sequence continues at coordinate 20,051 of NW_016159636.1, forward strand.
CTAAAAAAAATATAATAGGGTTGCCAGCTAAAAAAAAAATCGCTGAAATTGTTAAACTTTTAGGAGCTGGGCAAGGTACGCAGGATTTCGTCTGCTGTTTTATAGAATTGGCTGCTTCCTCCAGTACACTGAAAAAAAAAAAACTGTTGCTTTCTTATTTACTACACCGTGCGACAGTAATTTTTACACACAAAAAATTTTATTTATTCGCGAAACCATGGGCCAAATATAGTAAAACTACGTTTTAATTTGTTCTCTCTGACGTGGGAATGAGTATCTGTAAATTTTCTAAGTCAGAGTATTGGAGTAGGCGATAAACTTTTCTGGTAGGGAAGTTTTTTTTATCTACACATTTTACTTACCACTGCTAGCGAATTAACGGTAACAATTTCATCGTCCAATCGTCCTTTGCTACCCTCGGCATCAAAATAGTATTTGCTTTGCTTCTTATAGGTCATTGAAGCATTTTCGGCATGCCATTTAATATCAACCTTATTTGGCACTTCCGTAAACCGATATGGACCCAATTCTTCGAATTTAGGTTTTATGTCGAGATTTTGAAAATCTTCCGGATTGGTCCAATTGAATATGTAAAAGTTTAATGTCAACTTCAATGGCGGCGTTCTCCAAAGGTCGAAAATTTTCGAATTAGGGCGTAGAATCATCTCCTGAAAAATAAAATGGTTAAAAAAAAATTTGAAAAAACTAATTACTAGTAAATTATAGTCTTAGGTTAGGGTTATGGAAAAGTTGATTTTCGAAACAGAGGCGAAATCCGAATAGCAAAACTTGAAGAATTTGTGCAAGTTTCTCCGAATCCGAATTATAGAGTTATTAATTTGAATGAACAAAATTTAAATTTCTTCAATTCTCACCTGTTCCATTACTTGGTTGAAAATTGCCTCACTAAATAGTCCATGTAGAAGACCCAGTAAAATTAGGCAACAGCCAACAATATTGAAAATGTAGCGGCGAATCTTTCCCGGCAGCATAGCTACGGCAAACTTCGCCGAAACTGTAATATAAAAAGAAACAAATTAAAATAACCGAAATTGTCTTCTTATTCTTCTTATCTATACGTATAATCAAATTGCGGCACTTAAAATATAGAAGAAAATAAATTTGAGAGTTGCCTCCTCTTTGAAAATTGCAGTTTAAGTAAATTGTTAAGATAAAGTAAATATTGCTATATGGCTGTCAAACGAAAGACTTTTAAGAAGGTTATGAGCTGGATACATTTTTGTGGGAGGTTGCCACCTGTTCAAAATTTTTTTATTTGATTTAATTGATAAGGTAATTTAAACATTGCAATATGTGTTTTAAACTAAAGAGGTTTTAGGAAAGTTTACTGCCAAAAATATTTTTTAGGAGTGTAGCTACCTATTTGAACAATTTTATTCAATCATTAAATTGATAAAATAAGTGATATATTACAATAGAAGTATCAAGCTAAAGTGGTATAACCTTTTCCGTGTTGAAACAATTTTACGGTAAGCTAAATATCTAAAGTTTTGTATAGCAGAAAAAGTCAACCCCCTGAAGATGAGAAAAATATTTTTTTTTGGAAAGTTTATCGTTCAAACGCTATCGCTTGCCGGATATATTTGACAGTGCACCTCAAATTTGAAAAAAAAAAAATGTTAAAACCACATAGTCTAAAATCCGACAAGGGCACGATCTAAATATTTATTAACACGTGAAATCTCATGCCAAATAGATTTCATCCATTAAACAGATGGATGAAGGTCGTGCCCTTGTCGAATCTCAAGTTATAGAAATCGATATAATTTACAACTTTTTATTGCATAAGCGAGAAAATTTGGATTTTGATCAGGTATAACGCCGCGTATTTTTATAGCTGGTCAAAATACAAATATTGTAAATTTTTCGCGATTCAAATTTTTTTGATTCTTTATAAATTGCAAAAATCTATCAGGCATGTTCTGAAATTCTGAATTCGAAAATTTTAAATCGATTGGATTTCGTTAATTTTTTTGATGGTTTTTAAGCCAAAAACAGTTTTTTGCATTTTTCTATTAGAATATTCAATCTTTCCATCAGATGTAATTAAAAAATATTTGGCAAATCGAGTCGATTTCAAAGATTCGAATTTCAGAACATGCCTGCATATATTTTTTTTTATCGAAAATTTTTCTTTTTTAAGGGAAAATTCGAGAAAATTTGGACTTAGACGGGCTATAACTCAGCGTATTAAAACTTATTCATATAAATTCTTAAACTAGCTGATATATAGCTGGCGAAAATCAAAAATTTTGAATTTTTTTCGCGATAAAAAAACTTTTTTTTCAAGCCCCTAAAATTTTTCTTTAAATTTAAAAATTTCCGTAGAAGTCTTTATATTGTACGTTGAACATAATATAGGGTGCCCCATGCCGAAATTTCAAGGATCATCTACGTAGGATGTACATCAGCTGATTCTAAAACTGTTAGAGGCTCCAACAGGAATATATATATTTCTGGCTGCAACTATTTCTCGGATTGAGCTCTTGACTTGACTTCACATCTATAGACCAAGCGTGACCCCTCTGAAAATACCGGGAAATTAATTTTTTACTACTCACAATGCGTTTATATGTATACAATACCGGCAACTATTTATAAAATATTTAATTTTTCACAAATTTTTTATAAAAATATGGTTAATTCTACAACAAAAAGCCCAAAAATCAGAGTTTCAAACCTTATGCAAAAGTAAAGAAAATTCTTCATTCAAACACTGCACTTTTTATTTACACGCTTTAGAAAAAAGTTGAGTACGTAGTTTTTTATCCCATTCAATTTTAGAATAACAAAGTGTATGTTTGAGGTAGCTAGGACTTACCATTGATTTTTAGCAATTTTTTTTGTTGAAGGTTTCGCTCATTGGCTCTATATAAAATAATGTTTGATAATTTTTTATATGGAAAAAATGTGCGATACCTTACACAAACAAATTTTCCGAAAATCAATAGTAGGTCCTAGCTTCCTCATCCTTCACCTTATTATAATATTGAATGGGCAAAAAACTGCATACTCAACTTTTTTCTAAAGAGCGTAAATAAAAAGTGCAATATTTGAATGAAATTTTACAGAATTTTCTTTAATTTTGCACAGGGTTTGGAACTCTGATTTTTGAGGGTTTTGTTGTAGAACTAACCATATTTTATAAAAAATTAGCGAAAAATAAAATATTTAAAAAAAAGTTGCCCGTACTGTAAAAAATTCGCAGTACCTAAACTTTATTGACTGACTGTGTATACAAAATTTCATGAAAATCGGACCAACTGTTATATAATTAGTGTAGATTATGTGTATGCTTGTACGCAGATCCATCAAACACCCGGAATTCACTTACTTTGACGTGTTGTTGAATTTATTAAATATATTTTTTATTTGTATTTTTTTTTCATAGACATGCCCGCTTATGTATTTTCCGTAAGTTTCTAACGTCTCTAGAAATTGTGTATTTTTCATTATGTCTGTAGCTCATTAATAACAGAACTTCTAATCAGATATGTCAAATACGTTTTGACGCTTTAGGTCAAGTGTCACGTCAAACAAATTTCTTATAATTTCTATATATGAATTTTGTTACCAAGACACGATACGTCAGTAATCGTATAATGCACTGTTGAAATCAACCAACAGGGGAAATTAACATAACGCTGATTTGCTGGAATTGCGTCATAGTACGTAAGAAATTTTTTAAATAAAGTTTGAAAATATTTCATATTTTTGCGTTTTTGTATTAATTAACTATATCGGATGCAGCACAGACTTTTCGTTTCAATAAAAAGAAAACCTTATCGTCGCCTGGGTAAAAGATATGTTACGGACGTACGTATGACGCTTACGACAATCTTTTACCCAGGCGACGCACAGTGTTTCGACTATATGGAGGCAGGTGGAAATAATAGTACACCTGCACCGATTTCACTGAAACTTGACATGTGCTCTAGTTTTACTAAGAAATAGAGAATTATGAAATTTTGTAAAGATGGAATAATTGCCACGCCCTCTACTCTTGTGGGCGGAAACATTAAATCTCATCCGATTTCGATGAAATTTAGTTTGTAGTCTTTATTTTATTAGAACCTAAATATAAAATATGGGGAAGATTGGATTACTATAACGTTCAAAACTCACAAAAAATGTGGGCCCAGTCATTAAATATGATGGAATTTTCGGTAATTTTTGTTTCTTGCTTTCCCCTCTCAGAAAACAAAGGTTATACAATAAAATGACTTAGGTGACAATACTCGCTTTTTTCAATATCTGGTGGGATTTTTTCATTGTTCGAAAAATTCTTTTCGCTAAATTATGCAAAAAGAATCTGAAAATCAAAACTTAAGAAAATTAAAAATTACATATATTTGCAAAGTCGTGCGCAAAGATCAAATTATATATTCGAAAACTACGTAAAATTCTCTAAAATATTAGTCTAATTTCAAGACCTGCGGAAGTGTGAGTACTTTTTTTTACTAATAATCTTTAGCATCTGCATTTCAAAGTAAATTTGTTGGTAAGAAAGTAGGAAAATACCAAATAAATGATAAGTACCTTCACCTGAATATTCTACGATATTTAGATAATTAATTACAGTTGAAAAAGAAACACTTTCTGTAATGGGTTCAGCGCCAAATGCAACTAAATTGATTAGTCGGTATCGCGCCCTGGTACTTTACACTCGACGCACACCCTCGAGCAGTGTGTCTAGTGATTCCAGTATCTTAATTTTTCGGTTGGTGCTCGCAAAAAAAAAAATTTAATGACAAAACTTTTCCGCTACCTTTTTTTTAATAAATAATTAAATATAACAAATAAAAACAAACCACCTTGTAGGCCATTCAATTTCAGTATAAATAGTGCAGGTTTGAAGTAGCTAGGATATACCGTTGATTTTTGGCAATTTTTTTTTTTGTTGAAGGTTTCGTTCATTTTTTTCCATTTAAACAAGTTCTCGAACCCATTTTGTGGGAAAGAAAATGACTGACACCGTAGACAGAAAATATTGCCAAAATTCAAACTTGCACTTGTCACATAATAATTGCTTAGGCTACAATGCTGTTTGTTTTTATTTATCATATTTTAATGTTTATTAAAAAAGTGGGAGACAAATTTTGCCACAACTATTTTCTTGTAACCGACAGCGAAATTCTCTTATGGGACCCAAGAAAAAAAAAACATTTATTTTATTTTACCCAGTCTAATGTATTTACATATGCATATGAATATATATGTTTTAATTTAATTTAATTTTTAGAAACTTATTTATATAAATATTTTTTTAAATTCATTGAATTTTTAGAGACATATTTTTTCTCCTTTAATTCGGGTTTTCTTTTAATTAAATTTTGTTTTAATTTTTAGATTTTATTATTTTAAGAAAAATATTTTTTATTTTTTTAATTTCATTTAATTTTCGGGACTTAATTTTATGTTTTTTTTTAATATACATAATTTCTTTTCATTTTTTTTATGGAAATTTTTTCAACTTTACTTAAATTTTTAGTCTTTACTGTTTTAAAAAGAAACCATTTTTTTATTCATTTAGTTTTCGAAAGATCGAGAAAGCTCTCAAGGTAGTTGCCAGAATTGACAATTATCTTACGAAATACTCCTATACCATACCCGCATGGTCAAAAAAAGCGCCCATATAAATTGATCCGCCCAAATAAAGATACGTAAAACAATGATGGTTAAACTGAATTCCCTAAATACAAAGTACTAACTAAGTACACAAATATGTTGGTATTTACGAACTTCTGAAAGAACATGAGGGGAATTCACTCTTCTGTGTATTCGTTGTATGTTGTGTAACTGCATGGGCGTGTGATTTGTTGTTGCTAGCGGTACATCAAATACACATACAACAACAACCACACGCTCGACCAGTTACACTTACGCAGGATACAGCGAATACGCAGAAGCGCGAATTCCACTAGTCGCGAAAAGTCCCTTAAAAGAATAATTTGAAAACACCGAAAAGTCAGTAGTAAAGTACGAAGAATGCCGAAAAGCCTGAATAGAAAAGTAGTGCCGAAAAGTTCCAAAAATCTCAAGATAATCTCAAACCCCCGAAAAGTCCAGAAAAAGACCGAAGAGTCTAAAATAAAGAACCGAAACTTTCTGAATAAATATGTAAAAGCCCCGAAAAAAGCCCTCAGTGATCTTAAAAAAACCCCGAGTAATAAAATAAGAAGAATCAAGAAAAATAATGAATACAAAAGTAGTCCCGAAAAATGTCGTAATCTCAAGATAATCTTAAAACCCCTAAAAGTCCCAAAAACAATTATGAAAAATATAAGAAATACGAAGAATACTAAAAAATCCTTAAAAGTAACACATGAAGCGAAAAAGCATATGCTGCTAGCGCTGTGTTTAATGGTTTATATAGAAAATAATTGTTATTGTTATGTAAGCCTTTTATAAAATAAAATAAATAAATAAATACATGAAAAATACCAAAAGGCTCTGCCAAAATTAAGAAAAGTCACAAATAAATTCCCAAAGTTCTTAAATAATCCCGAATAATAAAGCGAAAAGACGCGCAAAAAAATTCGGTGAATTTATTTAAAAGTTTCCGAAAATTCCGAAAATCTTAAAGCATTTTATTATATCCCTAAAATCAATCCACAAATATATCTATTATTCATTCTTTTGCTGATTCATAAAAGTATTTAAAAATCTCCTAAATACCTTGTTACTTTAGCATTTAGCACCTTAAGTAATTCAGTATTTAGGATCTAGCAAATCCTAAATACCTAGTTTTTTACTATAATATATTAAAACATTACTTAGTACTTGTATTTGAGATCCAGTCAGGTACTTTAAGCACAAAAGTACACTCAGAAAAAAGCATTTCCTTAAATCAAGAAAGCAGTATCCCTATTCTCGAGTTACTGTTTTTTCTTTAATATTACGAAAAATTTACTGAATTTCAGAAATTTTTCCTTAATTTAAAAATAGGGCGTCATTAATTTTAAGAAGTAAATTTACTCAATATAAGTAATAATTTTCTTAATATAAGTAATAATTTCCTTAAATAATTTTGAATTTTGTCAGTGCTGTTAAGACAAAGTTAATGGCTTTCCTGGCAAATGTCGGCTGTGGCGTCGCGTGAAGACTACTGCTTTAGGTTCTGAGACCGTAGGTTCGAATCCGGTTGGAGGTGGTTAGAGTAAGGTAATTCAATTATTTCAATTTAAATAAAAATTACAAATTGTAAAATTAATTTCATATATGGAAAAATCTAAATACGCAAATAACATAAAAAATAAATTAGATAAATTTGTTTTTTAAATACAATTTAAAAAATTACAATTAAAAAATAAACAAAAAAAAATCCTGCTCTGAGACTCGAACCTTGCATCTCTCGACTAGCACTCCAGAACTTTGCTTTGTCGGCCACCTGCCACTGTTTGAGCGCCGCGAGCAAAATGACGTACTTATAAGTAAATTTTTCCTAAAAATTAAGGAAGTGCGTTTTCCTTAAACTGAGTCAAATCGTTTACTTATATTAAGGCAGCCATGTCATTGGAGCCATTTCAAGATAATATTTCCTTAGAATAATATACTTTATTCCTAGCATAAAGGAATGTTTTTTCTGAGTGTATTTAAGTATGGTCATCACTGACTTAAACTGAATCTAATATAATAAAAAAAATATTCCTATTTCAATTCACGGAATAGTTTTATTACTATAAATTATGAGTTCATTTATTTGAATAAATTCAATTGCACATAGCAATTTGTCAAATTCTTATAATTAGTCATGCAAACACGCGTATGTCTATAATATTAATTTTACTAATTTGCTCCATAAATATCTATTAATTCATGCACATGCACTCCACAAAAAAAAAAAACTAGAAATAAACAAAAAAACAAACCAATAACTTTGCTGCTACACTTTGCCATTAAGTTAACTAACTAATTGATGATTTTCTTTCAATAATTTCACTGCATTTTATTTAAACCAACTACTTCGCCAACGCGGAAATTCTGACTAAACCCTCAACGCGACCGATTTAAAACCACACTAAAGTTGCAGGCAGCCAAAAAAAAATGTATGCTGCATTCAACTGGCTTATCAGAACATAAAATTATTGAAGAAAAAACAATATTTTTATCATTGACCTTTTATAAGAATTCGGTATCAATATGTGCGTATGCATGAAAGCGTATGACTATGTAGGTACTTGTCGCTTCAGGATAGCCCTTCTTGGCTTGGCGGTGTCTTATCGTTTTCGTTGCTTAAAATACTATTCGGTTCACACAAACACATAAACATAAGGGGTATACTTATGTATGTATATACATACATATTATCGATACTTATTCGGCATACATATAAGAACGTTTACATATAAATATAATCTTAATCAAGGTTCTTTTGTTTATCACCCCGTTTATAGAACCAACTCTCGGATACTTATCATATTTCGCAGTCACATATAGGTTTTTCTCGGAGAGATAAACAAATGTACGCATTATTTTGGTCGCCCTCTGCGATTTATAATTAATTTCAAGAAATAAATCTCCTTCACTGAGATTTATATTTAATTTCAAGAAATAGATCTCTTTCACTCAGATTTACCTAGGAAACTTATTTGTAGGGATGTGTCGGGTATCCGGTAGATATCCGGATTCCGGCCTATCCGGCCGTTTTTCTGTTATCCGACTATCCGACCGGATACTGGCTAAAGTCCGGCCGGATTCCCGGATTTCTATTATAGAAGATTCAATTAAAAATCTAGTTCACTTTTTTTATAAAATTTAGAGTTAAAGATTTATATATTTTGCATTATGTAAATAAGGATATCGGCATTTCCGGTCAACAACCTATTTCTATTTTGAGTATAAATGGTACCCATGGCCCTAAACACTCTTTTCTAAGTGCACGGTGGTAGGGATTTTTTTTTTCACTAAAAAATTGAGCAACTAATGGTAGTGAAATTTGAAATGCATTAGCGCTAAGTGGAAATGCATTTCACTACCCCTATATAGTTAGTAGCCATAAATTTTTTAGCAAACCTGTTGTAAGGAAATGGGTATTAAAATCAAAGATCTCCAAATTTTCCTAAATTTGTAAACTAGTGTAATTAGTCAATTATAGTAAAATTTTCGTTCCTTTACCGCAAACGAGATAGTGATACTGAAAATTTCATTTCACTATCACTATGTACTGTTATTGAAATTTGAAATGCGCTACCACTAACCACATAGTGACAGTGAAACTTGAAATGCACTACCACTAACCTAAAGCCCTAGTGGTAGTGAAAATTTCGATTTAGTGCAATTTACCCAACGCTGATAATAGCTGCATTTTCATTACATTTTAAAATAAAAATAAGTCAACCATGCGTATTTTCTTAGCTGCGTTCATTGTTGTTTATTTTTTATCCGACTTCCAAAAAAGGAGGAGGTTATCAGTTCGTCGGAATATATATTTTTTTATGTATGTTACCGCATAATCTTGGACCACCGATTTCGATAATTCTTTTTGCATCGGAATGGTAGTGTCTCAGATGTGGTCCCATACTAATCTGGTTTAGATCCGATCATGAGATATATATATATATATATATATATATTTTTTTTATCTTTTTTTTTGCTAAACATTACTTGTTTCTTTGACGTTTCTCCTCCCTTTACCAAAAATAATCGATAAATCCGGGTTGTATCTTTTTAATAAAAGATTATTTTATAACTTGGTTTTCGGATGAGAAATTTTGTATTCTTAATTACGCATTGGTTAGTTCAGCTCGAAAAATCTGGCCATAACTGTGTATGGCGCTAAACAAAAAAATCGAGTACCACAATTTTGTGAAATTTATTAAAGGCAGCAGTCTACCGGATATCCGATCGGGTATCCGAATCCGGCTCTTATTTTTTAGTTATCTTTATCCGGCACCCGCATAGAATGTTATCTTTATCCGAGTACTTTTGTAGCGGGTTTTATTTGTCCGGATACCCAGTTAGTAGGCTATCTTTATCTGTGTACCCGGATATAGGGTTATTTTTATCCGAGTACCCGGGTAGGCGGTTATCCGGATAGGGGGTTATATTTGTCGGCACCACGGTAGTGGGTTATAGTTACACGGGTTTCCGGATATAAGATACATTTTTACCGCGTAACTTTATCCGAGCACCCTGATAGGAGGTTATCCTTATCCGGAAACCTGATAGTGGGTTATATTTGCCAGATTCCTCGGGTAAGGGGTTTCTTTATCCGTGTACCCGGATAGGGGGTTATTTTTATCCGAGTTCCCGGGTATGTTTAAATTTTATCCTTATACTTGGATAGCGAGTGTGTGTTTTTCGGGCAGCCGGGTAGAGGTTAATATATGTATATATATCCGGGTATCTGGGTAGTGGCTTAAAGGGTAATATTTATTCGGGTAACTAATATACTTGGTAGCGGGTTACTTTTATCCAGGTACCCGTGTAAGAGGTTTCGTTTATTCGGGTATCCGGATAGGGGTAATTTTGATGCGGGTAGTGAATTGCACAACCTGTCCGAATAATAGATCAAGAATCAAGTCCAAGTTAAGTTGTACTTACATATTTATGTAATGCACTTATACAACCGAAGGAGATTTATTTTTAATTCTCATTTATATTCCTCCTTGACTGAGAAGAATTTTCATTTCGCATCGGTAAAGCTTTCCCTCTGAGAGCAACCAATAAAGCCTTGTTGAAAAGGTTTCGGTTAATTTCCGAATGCTACTTAACTTCTCCTTGGATAAGTGTTATTATGCGAGCACTTGAATTGGTTAATAATTATCTTCGAGCTGTAGTTTGAAGCCTTCGATATAGCCGAAGACAGCTCTACCCTTACCTGCTTCTGCTGAATTCAACAATTTAAACATTTTTGACTTTGTATTTTATTAAAAAAATACCTTTACAAACCTCTTTGCCTTGGTAGCGTCCATTTTTGTTTTCTTTTACATTTCAAATTTCTCCGATTTTTCACAAAAGTAATTGATAAAATTAGGTTGGCGACCAAGAGGTTACACAGACCTGCGGGTTTTAACCTATTTCCGCACTTCCAATAATTAAAATATATTTTTTTTAATTATGTTAAATTGTTATGTTATGTTAAATTAAAATACATCTTTGTATGAAAATCCAAAAATGAATTAAATTAAACTAATTTTTTATTTAAAAACCAACAGTGTATCTAAAAATACACCGAAAAAAACTAACTAAATCAAAAAGACTTATTTAATTTCGAAGCTAACGCTAATAATACGTGGTAAGACTACAAGAAAACAAAAAAAGCAATTTTGTCGGAAAATTTACGTGATGCAATTTGTTCCATTATTATTTTCTTAGCTTAAATACTATCTAAAACCTACCCAAATGGCTATTCGGCCTTTTTAAGTGGGAAATCATAGCAGGCCTGTGTTATCGGTTAAATCTGAGATTATTATTACAGATTAACGAGGGGGCAACTTTATATGGATAATCTGCACTCTTAATTACAGATTAGGAATTAAACTCGAAAATAATCCGGGATAATCTCAACATAAATACAAATATAAACTTACACACACAAATGTAAGTACACTCACACATTGTAGGTATCTTAATCGATGTGCAATAATAATCTTGTTTATGTTTAAGTAAATAGTTTACTGAAGACAACCGATCACCCGATCCATATAAAAGAAATACATACATACATAAATATGTATGTACGTTAGGGCGGGTCGAAAATCTAATTTTTCTCAAATCCCTTGGTAATAGTGAAAATATATTATATCATGAAGTCAACAACAAGCCTGCGAAATATTAGTCTTTCATTTTAATTGTAAGAGCCCGCGCATCGACCGCCAAGTGACCCACAGCACACTAGTCGAATAAGACCAATTCTTGTTAAAAATTCTGGGTTTAGCCAAAAATTTTGGTGCATATTATTAGATAATGAATCCTTTAACGCAAAAGATGAAGTCAAGTATCATTTCGCGCAGCCCTTTATCTTATCGCTAATCTCAAACTCATCTATTTTCAAGAAAAGTTTAATTGTTCTCCTGATAATTGCACTAGCCTATAGTCAAAAGATGTAAAGAACAACATTAATATTGCTGGCGTGCATTTAGATCGCTAGTTCCAAATATTCTAATCCTTTTATAATATTAGCTATAGTTTGCGATCTTTTGCAAATTTAGGAACAATTTCGGGAGCTCTAATAGAATATCCATTATTTTTCATCATCGCGGAAAAATTTTGTTTATGCAAATTAGTATGGAAACACTGAACAGGCACAACTTCTAGACACACTAATTGGTTTACTTATGTTTATGCATACAATATAAAAATTGCAAATATAAGAAAATGATAAAAAATTTTGTTGAACATTTTTTTTATTTTAAAATAATTTGTTTATAATCTGAACTATTTTAGTCATATTATTATCAAAAATCAGTAACATTAAGTCTCGCCTTCAATTTGTTAATTATTACGCACCGATCGAGTAACATTTACCAAAGTTATATCGAAAAAGTGGATTTCCAGTTTTTTTCTAAAAAAAAATCTCGTCTCACCTTTTTGCATTTTTCACTTGGTTGCTGAACTAATCTATCTTAATATCTTAAAAACGTGTAGACTTAATGAAAAATGATAAATGAACGTGAGGTACTAAATTTAATAGCCCTTAATTTGATATATTGTCCTGTTTATAACAATAACGCATTCCATAGATATTACAAGCCAAAGTTTCGTTTTCAAAATTCATACAATTTGATTCAATTGCGCGGGCTAAGGATAAGTTTTAAATTAATCTTTCGTGGCCAATAACAATTGGCTGAGACCTAAAACATCATAATATTACTATTACAATGCGGTCAAATGGCTTTTATTTTCCCCCATACAAAATTGACCCAGCCTAATGTACGTACAGTATTGCGCAAAGTTTATAGGTATGAGTATTTTTTAAGTAAACAAGTCAGCTTGGCCTCCGCGATAAGGAAGCGTTGAATTGAACGCCATGTCGAAAAACTCTTTGGTCCCAAAATCGAATCACTCGCCGCCACTGACTAAATAACTGATTATAAATATTACAGTTAAACAACACTTGCCGGTTGTAAACAAAAATTTACAGCTGGATTAAATATAGAAAGTAAGCACACACGTGCATACATGGACTAGGAGTAGAGGAGGAGCGGTGGAGCAGAGGAGAGGTGGGCGTAGATATGTATCAAATTATTGATGACAACTAATTGGTGGTTAAATTTCGCAATTGCGTCTAAAGTTAAACTTACATATCTACGATTGATAAAGCACAGAGTTATACAATAGGAAATTGAGTCATGCAATAATTGAGGCTTACCTAAACGCATACGTACATACATACCTATATATGTATGTATGAATGTATGTTAGTAACCAACCTTTGATATTTCCGTTTCTTCTACTAATGATATGTATACAACCTTCGCTAAATAACTAACTATAAAATCTAGTTTTCCTGCCTTATCGAGGCTATTCAAATTTCCAAAATTGGTTTGGTGAAAAGCCGTAGAGACTAAGCCTGGATTGCGATTACGGGGGCGATCAGGTTATTTGCCACCGACTGATCTCTTTATTAAGGAAAGCACTTTACAGAGTGCCCTTAGGTTGAGAGAACTCAGACTGTAGAAAGAACGTACGTACGGGCATGGACGTATCCTACACTCTTTCAACGACCCAATAATAATAATAATAATAGATTGGCGCTTACACATATGTTAGTGTTTGGCCGAGCTTCTCCTCCGATTTGTGGCGTGCGCCTTGATGTTGTCACACAAAGCGGAGGGACCTACAGTTTTACGCCGACTCCGAACGGCGATTGTATTTTTATGAGAAGCTGTTTTTCATGGCAGAAATACACTCGGAGGTTTGCCATTGCCTGCCGAGGGACGACCGCTGTTAAGAAAAAACCTTTTTTCTATATTTTTGCGATGTTGCTTTGACCAGGGTTTGAACCCAGGCATTGTGGAGTGGAAGCGCGCACTGCTTACCACTACACCACAACGACCCAAGCATTCGCCAAAAATCTGACTACATCTGTCCTTCGCTTCTGTTCAGGAAAAACTTCGGCAAGATGTTACCACAAAGAAACGTGTGGAATAAACCTATTTTTAATGAACGCTTCCAAGTATCTATTTCTACGGGAAACTCAACGGGAATTTGTTCAACTGACCATCAAATCGGAGAGTCTATTCGATTGCAGTATTTAATAGTAGGCAGAAAAGCCTATAATCCTGTAGTGTCTGCAGGAGTCTGTGGCCTACTGCGCAAAACACATTGCATTTCTAATCAAACTGAACGGGAGGGATTTATCTCGACTAACCAGGGGGTCCAGATTGTTAAAAAAAAACGCACTTTCTGAAAAGAAAAGAGGAAATGTGAATTTACTTGTATTTCCAAACATTTTATTGCCTGTTGCGGTTTTCACTCTGTAAGTAATTATCCAAAATTCTTCAGAGTCGTATGGAATGGTTCTGAGAAAAGTTATTCCATAAGAAAGTTAAAATATTTAAATATTCAGTTTCCGCTGCTTTTCTTTCCTTCAAAGTCAAATAGTGAATTGGCAGGTCCCTGAAACTCGCCCTCTTTTGATTCACACACTTTTCTGGTGACAAAATCAAAGCTTTTTTAAAAGTATTTAATTGACTAGGTAATCGTTTCAAAAGTTCTTCGATTAGGGTGATTAAACATTTTTGACAGTCTTTTAATCTGCTTAAGTCACGTTTATCACGCAATTTATTAGCCTCTTCTGTAAAATTATCGTGGAAAAATAAATATTGTTAAGTTTTATAATTGGAAAAAAATTATTTGAAGGGGAAAAATAGCCAAAAATCGCCAGTCTTACATGCACTTAAATTAAAGATTTTTTAAACCCATTTCGATTGATACACATACGAAATAATTCATAAAAAATTAGAACTATATTGCACATCTTGAAGTCAAACAGAGTGCCGACGTCTTGTAAGAATTGGCTTTTACTGTTTAGTAAACTCCGAATGAGTTTGTGGAGTGATGCAATAAACAAGTTGAGAAATTTATAACGCTATTTAAAGGTGAAAAGGTGCGAAGTCTATTTTTTTCAAAATTTAGTTTTTGATGCAGAATGGCAGGTAATAAGAAACTGCATCGAGTTTTCGTCTCTCCTGAATAATTTCAAAAAAATTTACTTGGCAACTTTTCACCCTCAAGGCCAATATGCAGCACTCAAGAAAAGCAAAAACTCCATATAAAATGACGTACAAGAAATGGCTAATAAATTTTCTTGTGTAAAATTTTCTTGAGGCAGTACGCAGTTTTTTTTTTGTGAAAAAAGTGCACACGGCAACCCATGTTTGCAACAGAAATATATGCCCGTTCCATTATTTCTTGAGGAAAGAGTGCGGCAACAGGCTGGTGAAGTATCAGATGTCAAAATTCCTTGTACACACGAAATAATAGCAATTTTTTTCTTGACCGTTTTCTTGAAGAGACGGAATATATTGTCTTGTTATATCGAGTATGTATAAGTGGTATGCATTTAGGCTCTAGGTGTTAAATCTCGCCTAAACAGCCCACATTTGAAGGTATTTTGAATGTCTGTGGTCGAAGCAGTACGGTATTCTATACAAGTATTCTTCCCTCTAACTATCCTGAAAAGCTATCAGCTACTTACTTACATACATACACATTTATGATCTTTTTATAAATTATTGTGATTCTCACGAATGTGACACATGTGGCTTTAATTGCTGTACATATGTATGTAGATCTGTATGAATATATGCCTATTTATGTACCATACATCACTGTAATTTTTCCGCCTTTTACGCCTATTATTTGAGAGATAACCCTTAGGCCAAAAAATCGTAAAAAATCAGCCCTTGAAAATTAAAGTCTCAAGTCTTTCCGCAACGTATTTATTTCGTTTTTTGAGTATTGGTATTTGCCATTTATTTGTGTGTACTGTATTTATAATTAATATAAATATGTAGAATTAAAAGATAGAAACCATTTCTGATTTTAAATTTAACCCTAGATGACGCATTTTATTTTTACACAAAATAAAGACCGATTTTTTGTGGAAATAATTGATATAAGGTTTACATTCTTATGAGTTAAGTGATATATACGAGTATAGTATGTGCGTACTATAGAACGATCTAAGCTAACTGAAAGAACCATCGCTTATTCATCGATTGGGGTCATCGTGGGGACCATTAGTACCACTAGTAGCTTAGCGTCCTCCCGCTTGAGGGAAAGGAGAAACCTTGTAAGCTTCATGTCATACGCTCTATATATATATAACTCTAGACACCTTGCAGCCGTGCGTTTTGTTCCACGCTTTCTGCGCCTTCTGGAACATGGACAGGCCGAGTTCACGTTGAATCGCTGTTTTGTTGAGGCCCGAGCTCCGCGCATACGACTGCCGCCCCAACGACCTTCTCCATCTTCGATCCGTCTGTATAGACATTCACCGAGCCAGGACTCCTCATGCAGTCACGCCAGCCTTCGACCTCTATGGTGGCTTCGAAGTTCGTTCCAAAGTGCAAATGACATAGGCAATCCGTCCAAGTAAAGTTGACGCTATACTATTGTGACCGTAAGACATGTACACAAACTGAGCCGCAGCACAAAGCGTGGCAGCAGTTTTTGACGCTATATTCTTGGCCTGGTTTAGAATGCAGCCGTATTCATATCAAAACTCAAGAAAAAAAATGGTGGAAGATAACTACATTTTCAAGGTTGCGGGACGTATTGGTTCTAAAAGAAATGTACTTGTGTAGAAAGGAGCATCAACCGCTTACATGGGGCCAGAGATCTTCTACGGCATAGGAACGGGAGAAACCTCCGCTACAGAGCAATCCCTACCGGTACAATCGACCAAATTCAAGGCTTTCTCAGGTGCCTTAAGGATCGTATAAACTACATAAAATGTTTTAAGTAAAGCATGAAGTTATCCACTAATTAATTAGGAATAATCCTGAGAGTCCTTATAGGCCGAACTATCAACTGAATAAACTGGGAATATAAACATATGAGCGATGTAGAGGAGCCTTCAATGCCACGGCATCCGCATGTGAGCAACACTGTGAGCATAACCACAGAATCTGCGAGAAATGCAAAAGTCTCCTAAACAAAGCAAAGAGTACATTCTAGAGGTACTTCTTCGGCAGCGTGGAATCGGGTAGTCCGCGGGGGCATCCCAAACATCCATAGGATGCATGCAGAGATCAAATGGTACGTGAACAAAGATGGAGGAAGAAATACTGGATCTACCTCCGAACACTAGTAAACCTGAGTTTCTACAAAATAGAGTGGTAACGTACACGTGGGATACTTAAACCTATTATCAAATAGATTATTCCAAAAGTGAAGAACTTCTTTGTTATAGAAACCTTATAGCCATACAAATGAGCAGGATTAGACGGGCTTACACAACTTCAACTGCAGCAATCAATTGAATGTAGCACAAAATGGCTGTGTGCTATAACAGCACGAGTTCTCACATGGCGCCAACTAATCTTAAAATTTGTGAATCAGCGAAATATCTAGTACATTGGCTGTGTACTAATATGGTAAGACCTATACTTTTATGTAGAGTGGTCTGGTAGCCTATTTTAAGGAAGAAATCAGCCAATCTGACATTGTAAAGGACGGTTAAACAGAGGGTCCGCGGAGATCTATGCACAACGATGAATGTGCTGCTAAACATAGACGGAGTAGCAAAATGCATTTTCTAGCTGGTTAGCGTAAAACTGTCACTACACCACAGTTCTGAATGCCATTCGCCTGCGGACAATAACGGACTCTTCCGTGCCAACCACAATCAGGGCAACGGACCCTGAACGGTCCAGGACCAACCGACTCCAATAAGTTCTGCAGACATTTACTGACGAATCTAAAATGAAAAACAAGGTCGGAGGGGGAAACAACCAGGAGTACAAAGTTTGCGCCACCTATCAGACTACTGCAGCGTCTACCAAGCCGAACTCGCGGCTATAGAGTGTTTAAGGGCATAGGGATAGGATACAATAATATCTATATTTCCTCAGACAGTCAGGCTGGTTAAAAATTTCTTAAATCTGTCAAAGTAATTCGAAAACTGTAGCAACTATATTGCCGCAGATAACTTGACATGATGGCAAACTAGTTTGCTCTTCACCTCGAATGGGTGACGGGATACAGAGTTATATGTACCTGGGAACGATATGGCAGACGAGTTAGCTAGAAAATGCACTTCCCTTACATTATCACCGCCTTGGAAGAGGTTGGGCATGACGCTCAACATACGAGATGAAAAAGATACCTGAGCAAATAAAAAATATTCTTGGCCATGGACCTGAGGTAGGTCACATCATTTTAGGGAGGCACGCAGCTAAAATCGGGATGATTTATTTGACTTCTGCAGTAGCTGCTGAGAAAAAGAGGAGGAGCCTGACTTTTAGTAAGGCACTTTTACTTCGTGAATGTCCCGTATTGAGGAGGAGGACACTGAAGTTCATGGGTGTTGGAACCTTTGGGGACCTTAGCAGTAGATCGGGCACATATGTCGCAAAAGAGATAAATAGGAGGGGATGCAAAGATGCTGTGTGGTTCTACAACGGGCCCGAATAATATTTTTCCGAAATTTTTTGGCGTAAGTCCGACGGGAGAACAACAATACATACATATTTTTTTTTGTATGGAGAGTGATTCATCATAATACACACACATGCATGTCTAAAAAATTCACCGCAAACGTTCAAGTTAATGTATAACTAGAAAAAAAAACTAAAACCTAAAATAAGACTCCTTTTGTCGATGTATCATCTAGGGTTAAACATTAAAAAAATTGCGTGTTTCAATAATCAAATGATAAGGTTTTAAAGCGAAAGCATGTAAATAATTTCCGGTTTTTTGCTTTCACATAACTTTTTACGAAACACTAGTATAAACCTTAATTGCGATTAGTCACAATGAGATAGCAAAATATTTGCTGATTATGATTCTCAAATTATAATTCCAGCTACTAAGTATTATACAATTGCAAATATATAATAAGAATATTCAAACATTTTTTTTTTATGACGTTTCCTTTTCTACAATAAAATTGTGCCTTTTCATTGCCCTCTCCTTAGTATTTGTGCGTAGAGGGCACTGAGAAGGCAACATTTTTTGCTAGAAAAGAAAACGCCATTACATATTCGGAAATCAAATCCTTTCAAATAACATGGCTAGTTTTTCCTGCAAGTGTGTAACGCACAAAAAAAAAAACGCCAATTGTGGCGCACAAAGCAATGCCGTTCAGGGCAATGCCTGCGCCGCCTGCAAACATGCGCAATGAAGCGTGCCGGCTACTGGCTGCCTCTGATAACGGAAGACAGCACGCACTTTTTAATTTACTTTAGTTCGTATAAACAAAATAAATTCGCATTTTTTTGTTCGATGCAATATTTATCCACACTTGACAACAACAATGCCTAGGCACAAAAACACTTTCGGGACCAAATTCCACAGATAAACAGATTCTTATGTCACTTGTGTTTTTTTTTGTTGTTGTTTGTTTCTCAGATTATCGTCACATGTAAAGTTTTTTTTTGTTTCGACGCATGCAACACCAATGTTTTTCAATTGCAATCTCGTATTGAGTTTTCCTTGTAAATGTCGCTTACATATTTAATGTAATTAATGGGTTAATTGTATGTACTTATTTATGTATTAATATCATACGACTTTGTTGAACTTACAATTTACACAAATTAAGTTTCAACGCTATTTTTTTCAAATTTTGCAGTAGTTATTTTTAAATATTTTTTTTGTATTTTTTTTTGTGTATTTCTCAACAACGCTTTTGTACGTAAGCAATTTCAAAATCAAGGTATTTTCGAATGTTGCTTTGCTTGGCCAGCTTTAGGCGAGGATTATTTGTGCGTTTTGGTTTTGTTTGGTGTTTTTTTCCTTCGCTATCTATCGTCGTTTCTCAACTCGCAATTGACTCGGCTTGATCCGCGCTTGTCCGCTGCTTGATAATAACTGTGTGATCAGTTTGTCGGCCGACTAGCAAAATAATATAGTCTGATACGGTTTTCAGTTTTTTATTTAATAATAATCTAATGCTAAGATTTATTTAATCTACATACAAGTATTGTATTGCAAGTACATACATGCGCAGGGGCGTACATACAGACATACTATGATTCGATGGTTTAATACAAAACGCATACATACATACATACATACATATGTATATAAGTAGATTCATACGTTGTTGTACAATTATGTGAATGCATTTTGAAGTGCATTGAAAAAAATTATTTAAAAAATGCAACAACAACTACACATAGTAATGTAAATGGTAATTAAGACATTTCAACGCTGTGATTAGCGACAAATTAAGAATTGTGATGGCTATTAAAATCACTGTAGAATGTACGTAAATGAACGCTGTTAAAATTAACACTCGCACTTTTCCATACTGAGGATATCAGGCACCGCAAATAATGATTTTTATTTTTTAAGTTAAGACTTAAAAAAAGCATGCCGAAAGAGAAATGCTGCTCGCATAAGGGGTAAACCAACCTTGTTACTCGGACTATCTTCAGCGGCATTGATTTTTATCTTTTCAGTTTTAAATAAAAAATCGAAATTCAAAATTATTTTTTGAGTTTTACGAGTATTTATTGCTTGGAAAATAATCGTTTTTTATAAATCTTACTTTTTGCTTAGAAAATATAACTTAATTTTTGACTTTTTTTGTCATGAAAATGCACACATACATACATATTTATAAGGGCAAGAATAAAGATAAGGATGAAGGTAAAGATTACGATAAAAATAAAGATAATGGCATTGGTAAAGGTTAAGATAGTTGGTAATGGTAATGGCATTCGGAATAGTAATGGTAATGGTAATGGATTGGTAATGGTTAAGGTAATGATAATAGTTTAGATAATAAATACTGGTAAACGTAATGGTGATGGTAAAGCTAATGGCGTTCGTAATTGTTAATCATTTTAATGGCAGCTGTTGTATTCATGTTTACCTTCGTATTTAAGTTCGCATTCCTGCTCGCATTTTCATTCTTGTTCGCGTTTTTTTTCTCATACGCCTTCGTCTTCTTATTCGTACTCGTGTTCGGGTTCGTCTTCGTTTGTGTTCATATTTATCCACTTCGTCTGCTTCTCTTTTTCCTCTTCGATTTCATAATCGCTTCCGTCTTCGTATTCGCCTCCATATTCCTCTTCGTACTCGTTTTCGTATCATCCGTCTTACCTTTTCGTCACCATATTCGGATTCGTCGTCTTCGACTCCTTATGCTATGTTGTTGTAGCAGCACTACTAAGCACCCGCTAGCTCGGTTTGTTCATCAATCGTTATCGTCAAGTTCAAACTAACGGTAGATCCTGCAAACTAGCTGTTTCGACAAGATTGGACCAGAAGGAGAGGGGTGTACGCCGGATTGAGCTGACATGTGAAGATGTTGTCGGTGTTATGGGGAGTCCCCACATACCGGCCACTCACTGGGGATACCGGAGTCAAGTCTGGATGCTAATCGTAATTGGGCCAAAGTAACACGAGTCTTCCGTGGCAGTCGAGCGTTGTGACCGGCTCTTTATGAATGCCGTTGTTCACTCGTCGGTACGTCGTCGCCTCCAAAGGTTGTTCGAAGAAGGTCTGGACCATGTCCACATATTCGAAAAGATACCTTCCAACGTGCCTGGGCGGAGGCTCTTCCTCGAGCAGGGTGCTGTCGGGGTGCTTACGTCTGTGACATCCCACCACCACCAAAAACTGCTTATTGAGCATTTTGCTATGCTCCCTCACAGGTAGCTTTACAGCCTCGTCTTCCTATTCCTGACCGCTTAATCTATGTATATACAACTTATTTATACCTTGCTGATACAATAATAGGCACATTTCCAGCAATTAGATCAAATGAAGGTAGAAGGGTGGGGGCGAGAAAGGACTCCTCTGCGTTGCTGTATACAGAGGTAACTTCACCCTGTGCCAACTCCTGGATGGCCAGTACTTTTTCTTGACATAAGGTCTCTTTATATTTGTACATACATATATAGTAACTTTACTCGGTGTTTCTAATTTCTGCCAGCTGGCGTTGTCGATTATAGCCGCAAACTAGGAAAAAGTACTTTGTCTGCATCCACAATTCATTGTCTTATTTAGCCCATAGAAGTGGAGATCGAATACCCCAAGGTCCGAACTCATCAACATGTGGGTAGGCAGTCGGTGGGTGGGTCAACTATATGCCGTCGGGGGTCGGGTTTTCGAAGCGTTAGATTTAATGAGTAAAGAAAATAGGTTCGTTGAAAATTATTCCTAGTGAAATAGTTTTCTATTCTAGTTGCAAGCTTTTTGATCTGAAACATCTTTGCTCTGAGACGAATTCCGAAGTAGCGCAAATGAAAACAAATCTAAACAGCTTTTCTAGCAACACTGCTCGAGACTAGTTCGGGAACAGATGGTATTCACGCCTTGTTTTGTTTAAGCACTTTTTGCCCTCTATTTAGCGCCCGTAGATGCGAGGAACCTGCATAAGGACAGCGCCTAGGTGATCGCCACTGATTGTTGACCTTTTTCACGGCACTGCCTGCCCATACATGGGGATTTATACTAAGGTGGTCTTGTGGGAATTTAATAAACAGTTTCTTACCTTGAGTGACATCTTTTCCTCGGACCTCTTCTGCACCAGAAAGTAATGTTTTCAACGCACATATCTCCTTTAGAATTCAGGTAAGACCATCGAGCGATGTTGAGACCAATATTGCAGAGACTGTAAAAAAGTAGCTTTTAGGTTTTGAAATAAAAAAGATATGGTTAAAGGATTATCGTATTGCTTTTACGAAGGTAGTATTAGATCCCCCACATTGTAAATAGAGCATGATTCTATCAAAACTTATTCAGTGGCGGCCACTTGAATAGCGCGCTCTGCTAATTCTTAGTATAGACATTCATTGTTCTTCCATTTAAACCCGATTTTAAAATTTTATAAAAAATTTATAATACAACCAATGTGCATACCTTTTTCTGAGTATGCACTTTCAATTTCAAGTTTCTAAAAAATCATGTTGAGTTTGAGATTTTTTTGTTGAGGGTGTTGCGCATTTTCTTCCATAAAAAAATTAGCGAATCTACTTTAACATAACACCTTCAACCAAAAAAAAAAAAAAACATTTATATTTTCAAGTTTGAGATTTAGATGAAAATTTGTGGAATTATTATATAATTATTATTATATAAAATTATTATTTATTATATTAAAATACACGTTCCGGGAGGCGAAAAGAAAAGTCCCAGATAATTATTAGGAGAAGAAGTTGGTCTAGCGATTTTCGTCTCAAGACGAAAGCAACTTTTCCGTTGTTCAGTAATAATTATACAGCAATATTTAGTTTTATTTCTTATAATCGTTATGTTTTTAAGTCATTCGGATTCCGCCAAAAGCTCGAGAGGAGTTGTGCGTCAGTGTAAGCTGAGCATACTGAACGGCATAAAGAAATTTTTTGCACATAAGTATGTATCTGTCCTGCCCTCTTTATGCGGGTTGATTGACGGTGTAGTATGCATTTAGGCGCTAGGTGTTGGTGGCCGCCTAACAACGGTTCTAGCCGAAACAAATTTATTTGAACTCCATGCAAATTTATCATGTTACAAAGGAATTAGGTATTTCCAAGTTAACCAAAAGTAGTTATGTTAATAATAGAATGGGTATATATCAAAGCTATTGCTTAAAAGCGAAGTACCAAGATTCTGCTAAATTACTTGGGAAGGAACATCTCCGAAACCATCAGATAAATCAGACCATTCAAACATTTTACGAGGCATGAGCCATTGGCAAACTAATAAATACGAGTATGTATACCGAAGGATCTGAAGAGACTATTCAATGAAAACAAATTGCCTTAAAACTAATTTTAAATCAAGAAAATAATTCTGTTCTCCATTTCGTTGGAAGAAAACTTAAAGAGCATAAAATTGACACGATTTAATAATCAGCTTCGTAAAATGAGACAGCATAAAATATCAAACATAGTCATTAAATATCAGTGAATGCATCAAAATGGGTGCGTATATGTATATGTTCACATATACCAGAATGCTTAACCCCATAATGCATATTGTGTCATATACGATATGGCTTCTTACAGAATTCGAATTCGAATGTTAAGAGATAAATTAAGTATTTTTTTAAGTGAAATTTCTTATTAGAGTTCGAATATTTCACGCTACGGTGAAGAAGGTTTATGGCCAATGCGTGAACAGAAAACGGAAAACTGCGTTGAACACTACTGGAGGTGATTTAATAAATCTTTCAATGTCTTCAGCCATTAAGGGAGCCCAGCCAAAATATAGCGGCGAATTAGAAATACTACAGGGAACTGGACTGCTGTTATGATTCATCTTAGTCACAAAATTTTAGCAAACATTCTCAGTGAAAGCATATTCTGCCGCTTCATGTGTATTCGCTTCCTTTTTTTTTTGTATAAAACCGATGTCATTATATTCGAAGCAGCTTTCCTAGGTTTGATATGCGAGCTCCAAAAAGCCATAAGATTATTTTTGGTTTTAGCAATATATTGCAAACTTCTTGATTTCTGGAATTTTTTCTGCTATAAAGTTTCATTTTTTCCGGGAATAGGGACTACACGGGCTCTGTTTTTGTAATACAATTAATCTCTGTCAACGGGAGAACCCCGCTGCCTATTCCAGTTCAATTGTAAATGAGGTCAATTATGACTCAAATCAAAGCTTAGTTTATCTAGTGTCAAATGTTTTCATTTGAGATCCAATAGACCTTATTTCAAACAAAATTTAAATGGGTAAATGGGATTAGAGAATACAAATTTCGAATACCAAAAAAAAATTTTCCCCGGAAATATGCGTCTAATCCAAAAATTGTTCGGAAAACATGAAACAATTAATTATTGTGTAAAATTTGGAGATTTTATATTTTTATATGCCATTTTTTAATCGCTAGGCGGCATTCAAAACTAGATGAAATTTATTTTCATTTGAGCCATCCGGGATCTTATTTGAAGCCAAATAGAAACTGTGCCTTAGAGGGTTAAGCGCTATGCATTTATGTACGTTTGATTGCACAAACTCGCAGACATAAGGTCTTGTAATACTATGTTGTGCCTATTTTCGTGCAGGTCAAGAATCCTAGACATTTTATATTTACATACTTGTCTGCTAGTACAGTACCATTATCAGGTGATCTCCAACCTCCGCCGCGCGACAAATGTCTCATATATTTATGCTGCGTATACATACGTACACGCGTACATAAATAAGTTGTTTGTATGTATAGCCTTATGCCGCATACATATTCTATTTGTTGTTAAGTTGTGCCCCCGTTCACTTTAACGCGTCTATCTAGCTGTCGTTATTATCATTGGAAGAGTTCTTAAATATTCTTCGACTAGATTTTAATGAGACTCATTACATTACAAGCACAGATTAAAAATTTTGAACAATCTTAGGTTTTGCTGTTGAGCATCCACATACAAACATACATCCATATGGAGGGTCAAAAGGGCTATCATTCATAGAATTGGCTGTTAATTACAAAAAGGTGGCTAGACTTGTCAAGAGGTTGAGCGACCATTTTTGGGAGACGTTTAGGAGAGGAGATTGAACAAAAAAATGCTGATAATCTTTACATGTCACAGAGCATAATTCGTTTGTTAGAATCGCTTCAGTAGGACAGTACTAGGGTGTTCGCTTATTTATTTATTTAGTATAGTAACAGAAAGATCTTTTCTCACAGTCTAACAAAAAAAGGGTACATGAACATAAAAAATTTCACATAAGCACCGTTTCTCACGATAATTCTATCTTTTTTTTTGACAATAATAATGTAATGATCTTTGTGACACCATCTAGCATAACTTTTACAGTGAAATAGGCATAAATAATATTACACAGCCCTAAAAACTGTAATAAAACGTATTTTTTAATGGAAAACCAAAAAAAATATCAAAAATCATGGCACAGCGCCGCCTAGCATAAATTTTAGGTAGACATAAACTTCAAAAATTAGTTCCCCGACCCAAAAAACAGTAACATACAATAATTTTCCAGAAGAATTTCATTATTTGATCGAATTTTATACAGGGTCACCAACTTTAAATACGCATAAAAATCCAAATCTATCCCAATCAACATTCGGACTCATTTTAGAGTCAGAAAAGTCTCATAATTCTGAGCTGTTGCCCTTATTATGAGCTCACAAGTAATTTTTAGCAAAAAAAACCGACTCCAACTCATATATAAAAAAATATATATATATATCTCATGATCCACTGATCGGATCTTAACCAGATAGTATGGGACCACCTCTGAGACACTACCTTTCCGATACAAAAAGAATTATCGAAATCGGTTGACGTGGTCCAAAGTTATGCGGTAACATACTTAAAAAAAAAATTAAAAAAAATAAAAAAATAAAAAAAGGTATTCCGACGAACTGACAACCTCCTTCTTTTTTTTTGAAGTCGGTTAAAAAAATTATAAAATAACATATTTCACTTCTTAAAAGGGAACGCCAATATGAGTCCAGGTTAATATTTTCCAAAATATTCATCTCAATATCTGCTCGGATAGGCAAGTGGCCATTAGGGCATTCTCTTATACCTCTGTTAGATTTCAACTAGTGGAGGACTGTAGGAGAGAGATGGCCTGTATATCTGATCAATACGAAATTACCCAAATATGGGTGGCGGGACATTGAGACATATACGGCAACCAAGCAGCGGACGAACTTACAGTCGAACACTTGCTGTGCACATTCCAAAGTGACGGGTGAGACATTTTAACTCTTTGTTTCTTAAACTTTTAGTAAACTGTCTATTTTCCAAGCGTGACGGATGGGACAACAACGATGACACCCGCTTCTCTGAGTTGTTGGATTCGTTTTCCAATTTTAGACAAACTATAAATATTTCATTCAAAGCGGCTTTATCGAGTGTAGTTAGTAGAATGTTAAGTACCATGTTATCCTTTAATGGCATTATTATATTTTAAAATAAAAAAAAAATCTATTTTAGCTTGTGACGGTTGGGACATCATTTTGTGACGGGTGGGATGAGTCGTCTTTGAGGACACATACTAGTTCGTGAGTAAAATGAGCACTGCTGGTTTGATGTGAATATTTATTATAATTTTAATAAGAACACCTCATTTAAACAATGGACAACTTAAAGATTTGTGTGTTACGTTAAAAAAATATATATTTTGCTCTGGCGGGTGTGGAATCCAATAAGCATTTCTTTGAACTCTTATAACTTCTCTCAATAAACGTATTTTTCTTATAACTTACCACCGTTTTAAAGTTCATGAATTGTTCTTTCTTTTTGAATAATTATTCTTTGTATTGTCACTTTTAGTACATGCATTTATAACAATAAAACAGGGAAAATAGTGAAAAGTAAATCGATAAAAATCTATTTCTAAAGAATTGTTCTAACTGCTTTACAGTTTTTGTAGATTCAAACGCAATTTATGTAATTTATTTTTTTACCTGAGGTGTCGTTTTCGTTGGAATAATCCATTTGTTATTTATTTGTGTATCGGCAGTAGAATATTAGGAAAATATTTTTAATTCCATATTTTATTTGTTTATAGCGCATTATGATTATTATTATTATAGCGCATATTTTTGAATTTTGAATGCATATTATATGCGCATGGAATACCGAGTAGAGATGGGCGCGGGATATCGGGGCCAGCAGGACTCATGGTACTGATTTCAAATTGGCCGGGATGGGCGGTATCAGGAAGGTCTATGAAATTTTGCGGGCGGGACGCGACCAAAATACTTTCCCGACACTCCCGATAAAACCGCAACCTCAGCAAATTCGGAAAATCTTCCTCAGAAACGATGTGTGAAATATACACTTTTTTATGTTTTATAGGGACGAAAACGAACAGCAAAACAAAACAAAATAATCGGAAAATGCCAGATCTTTCATTGTTTTTTTGTTATTTAACATTACTTTGAAAGACATGTGAATTTTTCTTGCTGATAGATTTCGGGACCCACGGGATCCGCGGTACAATTCTGAAAAACGTCGGGATGGGCGGGTTCGGGACCTAAAAATTTAATTTTAGGATAGGCGGGATCGGGACTAAAAGTCCCGTGCCCATCTCTAATTCCGAGCCCTAGTTATGACCAATATTTGAATACATTATTTAGTATTAATGGCTAAATAACACCTTTTTATACCCGAGCGCACTTGTGCACAAGGGTATATTAATTTTGTTCACATAACGGTTGTTTGTAACAGCCAAAACGAATCGAGATAGATATAGACAAATGTATACATAAATGATCAGGATGAAAAAAGAAATCGATTAAGCCATGTCTGTCTGTCCGTCCGTCTGTCCGTCTGTCCGTCCGTCCGTGTACACGATAACTCGAGCAAAAATTGAGATATCTCAACGAAATTTGGTATGTAGGTTTCCGTTAATCCAAGGTAGGTTGGTATTGAAAATGGGCGAAATCGGACTGTAACCACGCCCATTTCCCATATAACGGTAATTTTCGGAAATACGAAAACTGCGATATTTTAGTAACTACTGAAGATTATTCACTCAAAATTGATACTTACAACAATTTTTTGACGAAAAATAAGAATGTTATAAATCTTACAATCGGACAGTAACCACGCCCACATCCCATATAACGGTAATGTAGAGAAATACAAAATCTTCGATAAATCAGTAAATATTGAAGCTAATTTATTCAAAATTGATGNTTGAAAATTATTGAAATCGGACTGAAATTACGGCCGCTTTTCATATAACGGTAAATTTCAGAAATGCTTGAAACTGCAATATTTCGAAATTTAGGGACGCTAATTTACTCAAAATTGATACACCCCGGATTACCATGTAGCGGTAGCTTTCGGAAAGGTGAAAAAACATATATTTAATACTTGCGCCGGGTATTTAATGTTCGGCTCCACCCGAACTTAGACTTTCTTACTTGATATAATTTCTCTTATGACAGTTATATCCCTATACTTTCAAAAACTAACATTTCCATAAAGTTCAATTAGCGAGGAATTAATTTAGATATATTTTACATGAATTATTTAATTTTTTACATTAAAAAATTACGAGTTCAACATCTTCAACCGAATAACCGGTTATAAAATTAGTAATTTTTGTTGTTCCTTTGACTAGAAGGATTTGTTTAAATTTTATTAATTTGCTTAATTTCTACTGGCGACATTTCATTGGAATTTTCCTGAAACCATAGTTTATTTTGAATTCGGGAATATTTATCCAAAAGATTTTCCTTTAGTTAGAATTTTATGCGAATAAAGTTAAAGATTGCTATTGTGAATTTTTTTTTATTTCTATTGCAGCATTGCTTCTTTTACATATTTTTCGTCAAAAGCGCAGTAAATTTTTTATTTCTGTTGTATATTTAGGATGGTTGCCACGCGTTTAAAAAAGTACCTTCAAATTATTTAGTAGGTTGGATGAATTATGAAAAGATGGTTATCAATCGAAATGGGTTTGAAAAGGCTTTATTTCTGAAATTTATTCAGGAGGCTTGCCACGTGTTTGAAAAATACAATTCAACCTAATTCATCAGTAAATTGAAATATGTATAAAGATGTTGGACGAAAGAGATTTAAGAAGATTTTAGTTTAAAAATACTTTTGAAGAAAATTTCCACCTGTATGAAAATTGGAATTAATAGGTACTTATGTACTTATATACATACATACATATGTTGTTATATATGTGAGGTCATTAGATTCGCGTCGTTTTTCCAGTAAAGACTTTGCCTGTAGATGCGCGATAACGTTTTATTTTTCGAAGCTAGGACTTTATATCAGTTCAGGGTGATTTGAAATTTGACGATATCAAAAACCGACACTATGCGAGACCTTTTCACTCATAAACGGCGGGATGGATTTAGATGAAATATTACAATCGGATCGCTTATAGCTTTGACTTACATTTGGAATATTTTGTAGGCCTTGGAAATTCAATTTTGGGCGTTTTAATGCCATGCGGGTTCACTAGTTGAAGTTATTTTCTTTCGATTCATTTCTGAGGTAGTCGTTTTTTTTTTTTTTTGCTGGATACGGAAAAGTAACGTTGTAGTGAGTTCAAAGGAAATAGATGGTCCGAATGTCTGCATGACAAAAATCACGTTGCCAAGACTATAACACTCTGTACGTAATAAATTTAAGTTAAACTTTTCTGAATATTAAAAAATTAATTTATTACTTTCACTTATATGTATGTGTATCCATGTATGTGTGTATGTACCCAGTACGGCATAGCTCAACCAATTTCCGAAGAAAAATTTATTTATTTCTGCTTATGTAGCAACTGACTTAAAATTGATGTGTACATATTCACCTAGCAGCCTCCTTCAGAAGGTGTGGGTTCGAGTCATACAAAATTCTGTTTGTGTTTTGAAAATATGAAAAAGCATCTGTGAAGTGCAGAACGAAAGCGTATACAAACGAAACATACTGACTCTGAAGTGCTTTAGGCGAAATGCATTTTAAAGTAGTTGAAATCAAATGCAGAGTCGGATAATTGACTGCTTCCTAAGACATCGCCATGCTAAAATAAACAGTCCGTTACAAGGAAGAAAATAAGATCTTCAATTAGTCGTTTCTAGTTTCTTTCCGTGCTGGGTACAAACAAACATACAATATATTATTTATGCAATTGCAATTGGTCAACAAAGAGAGGATAGAATCAGCAAACATACATACATATGTATATACATACATAATCTTGGCGAGACAGATGACCAGAGGAAAAATTAAAATTTGCCGATAAGAAGACGGACATACAAATTTTACAAACACAAATAAGTACGCTTGCACTTAAATGTGACCATTCAAATATTTGTACGCATGTACTTAGTAAGAAAGAAAGCAGTTTTAACTATGCATACAAATGGTCAATTAGCGGAACAAATTTCTGGTTCAAAACTGGTAAAACTTTGACAATTTCAATCCACACGCAATAAGTGGCATCTTTCTTCGAAATAACGCTTTTAGCTTGCGGCTTGGAGGTGATGTGCTTAGAATTTAGTTATTGTGAGAAATTCATTAAAAACTATTTAGATCTAAACAAATTAAAAAAAAAAAAATGTTCCCTTCTCCTGTTTTGGGATAAGAATTTTTAAGCAATGCTAGGCTCTTTACCTTGCGATCTTAACAGTCAAGTGGTGAACGTCACAATCGAAAATATGTATAATGTCGAGCTGAATGCTGAAAAAACGAACTACCGCCAACCAGTTATGGCTCTAAATGCACTAGAGCCGCTCCAGTATGGTAGTGGTCTAGTTTTCCTACAGGGTAATAATCTGCATAAGGATACGTGTGAAGTCATGAATGGAGATAGTAAAGACGAAATTTTCAATAAAATCTTCTGAATAAGACTAATAAAATCAAAATATTTATTTGTGTATATTAGCAATCGATTTCATTGAGTAATTCCGTTAAATTAATTGGTAATTTTTGCGGTTTTTCCAACTCGGACGGAAACTAATTATCACGAAATTGTTGATGGACTAGCTGTCGGCGATTTTTCTTTACGGCTACAGCCATGGCTATAGAAATTGACTGAACACATTGAAAACGACGAGCTACGGGTCACAGCTTCCAATTTGTTATCTTCATTATCTAAACGCTTTGTCGATGGCGAATTGCGGCTGCGACACTATGAATTTAAATGAGTTTGATATAAAAAAAGAGGAAGAACCTTATCTGTCGCTGGAAAAATCGAAATAGATCTAATCTGGCCACAACCACAGTCGTCGCCTAGCCCTGTCCTCGCCAAAATAATTATCTACATAAGAATCCGTGGATAAATAATTTCACAGCTGTGGTCCGTATCTCGTCGTTTTCATTGTGTTCGGGCTATAAGGCGGTGATGCGCACCGTTGCTTGGCTCTCATCTACAAATCGTGTGTGCGCAGCTAATAAACTGGCGCGACGCAGGCCGTGAACCAGTTTTGGTGCCACGCCATCAGAATTGGAACCTACGTCGTAAAAGGGACACGAATGAAACTGACAGTTGAGTAGAAGGTGTGTATTTTCAAGGAGAGCGCCAGATTGGCAACCCTTACGTTGACGGAACCAACGAACGTTGGTCAGTTCTCAACTTTTGACGCATGTAAGTCCGGCAATGATGACAGCTGTATAACAGTTGAGATTATGTATTAGTTGTCAAATTATTTTGTGTAAAGTAGGCGTCCAGGCAAATATAAAACAGTAAAATTTCTTCGAAAAATCAAAGACAGTGAGAGAAGTTTGAATGTATTACTTTTGTCTCCGCAAAATAGACTTGTGTAAACACCATTTACGCGGCTATAAAGAACAGATGATTTTTGATTAGAAACGGAGGAAAATACACTTTACAAATTTGGACGTTTCGCACAGAGTGCGAAATATAACTTTTTACTTAAACCCTTTTTATGAGCCTCAGTGTTTGATTCGCTTTAAAATATATAAATCTATTAAACAAAGCACCATCAAATGGCATTAGGTACGAGGCGAATCAACTCAACTATGAACTTTATAAAAGCGATGAGCGTAAGTACAAATTGGCTACACTAAAAAATTAAAGAAGGGAAAAACTAAAAACCCTTAAGCCCAAAATACAATAGCGCAGTGGCAGTGGCAGTGACAGTGACGGTTTATAAAATCAGCTGTTACTGCTAATATTGGCAGTCACTGCCGCAGCAAACACAATACGGCGTTGTCAGTGACTGCTTTTTTTTGACATTCCCTTTTGTTTATTTACATTTTTGTTGTTGCATTTTAGGCTTCAGCGACATCAAAAGATGTTGGCTGCGTTTCATTTATGTCAAATTTAGCATGCGAAGTTTGCTGCGATGAAGGCAGTGGCAGTGAATTTAGAATTTGGGCTAAACTGAGCAGTACTGCTAGCTGCCACTGCTGTATTGTGAGCCGCTTCATTTAACACCACACTTTAAAAAAAAAAAACAGCTGATTTCGAAAAACTACCGCTGCCACTGTCACTGCGTTATTGTATTTTGGGCTTTAGGAAGATATTTAGTAGTTCGTGTGAGTCCTACGAACAAATTATTTTACTTTGGGAAAGTATTTTTTTCAATGCTCTGCTAGTGCACGCATATGAAGACAAAAATATTGCGCTCTACCCTCCTGCTGGAAATAAATACAACTTGAAGTTGATTATTAGGGAACTAAAGGTCACTGTTATCTTTATATTTTCTTTGTGGAAAGCCAACTATCAGGGTAATTCTAGCAATCGTCTTCCAACTCAGCAAAGTCTTTTGAGACACAAAAGTCATTCGTAATACAATTGTTAACTCTGGCAACTATCTTGATTGCTCTTTACTATTTTTCGAAAAATATTTTTAACGAGAAGGTCTTAGTTTGTTTGTCTTTTAGTAAAGTAACAAGTTTTTAAAAATTAAATTAAATTAAAAATATATATATTTCTCGTTTTAAAACAATAAAAACGTAAAATTTAAAAAAATTTGTTCAATATAATCTATAAAATAAAAGAAAGTTAAATTAAAAATGGTTGTTTTTAACAGTCGATTTCACCAGCAGTTTAAACGGAAAATGATTTTTTTATTCTCTGTCAATTTCCATATAAAATTAAAAAATTTAATTAATTTTTCACTTAAATTGCTTTCGTGAAAATGGGTGTAAAACAATAAAATCCGAAAATTAAAAAATCAAATAAGGAAATTAACTTCTTAAGACTTACATAAATGAAATTAAAAAATATAAATTCCAAAATTTAATTAAATAAAAAAGAAAAGATTTTTACTTTTTATAACAATACCTATAATCTAAAAACTAAAAGAAAAATGAATCAAAAAAACATTATTTTTATACAAAATCTGAAAATTAAAACAAAATTAAATTAAAAAATTAAATAAAAAAGGTAAATAAGATCTCATCAATTACATAAGTGAAATTAAAAAATATCTTTTTTTTTAATACAAAATCTTAAATAAAATTGAATTAAAAAGATTATGTTAGAGTAAAAAATTAATATCTACCTACGTATGTTCCTAAAAATACAATGAAATTAAAAAAAAATGTTTTTTAATATAATAAAGCATATAAATAGAAAGAAATTTAAACTCAATAAGAAACAATCTCAATTGAAATAAACGAAAAAATAAAATACGTTTCTAAGATTGAAGAAAAAAAAATATTTTACTGCCTTAACAATACACTCTGAGAATTAAAAGAAAGTATTATTAAGAAAAGAAAAAATAATACTATTCTAAAAATCGAATGAAATTAACAACAAATATTTTTTTTATATGTTTCTTTGTTTATAATTTAATATAAATAAATATTATATTATATAAAATCATTATATAACATATTTGTTTATATATTCCGCTGGAGATGGCCCATATTTGAATTCGCTCAGACATACATACATAGCATCAACATGATATTTACTCTAAAATTTCGTTCTTAATTTTATTTGTCCTAAATTCAAAAAGCCATCTATAAAGTTCAGAAAAAAGTGTATTCAAAGTAATTTTTGTATGAGGATATTTAAATAGGAACTTGTTTAAAGTAAACAAAATCTCGATTGCGTCTGCGCGAGTTTACCAACCACTTTAAGTTAGTTTGTCTTAGCTCATTAAAAGTAGGGTATTTATCGAAATCCCGCAAAAAGGAAACTAACTACAAACTGATTATTTTTTATCTATTGATAATCTTTTTCTGCAGCGCAACGTTGTGCATCACGCCACTAAGGATTTATTTACAATTACACAAGTTTATGACTTCATTAATATTTGCTACTTTGTAGTTCAAACCTTTATAAAAATTGTAAATCAAAGATTTGTAATAAGCCCTCATAACTTCTAGATTTATTATCCCATTCATATGAGCAGGTTCTTATTGTATAAATAAAGAGTTATACTTTGACGTACATACATACATCAAAGAAACTGTTAGTAAACAATGTGCTCAACTTAATATTTTAACCATGGTGGAATAATACAAGGTGTTGGATATTGACAGCGTTCTCGCTCTAATCCGCCATCTTGGCTCCCTTAGATACATGAATCGATGTTTCCCTCTTGAAAAAACTACATTTTACCGCCTTTACTACTTTACTGTACTAAACTTCCTCATTCGCTATTCCAAAACTGAAGATTTGCAATCACTGAACAGTTCTTTGACATTTACTTTTTTCTTATTCGTTGACAGCGGAAAATTAAATTAGTAATTTTAAGCATTAATGCGGCAAAAAACATCGGTTTTGTGTTTTTCCCAAAGGATTCCCAGAAATTCGAACAACCCAAAGGGAGTCGTGACTGCTGTCTTAATTATGTCGTATTTCGCTACAGGGAGTTGGTGGTATGTACGCACCAAATCAATTGTTCTCAACAACAATGTTTTGCCGTGAAACCGTTGGAAGATATCTTCGGATCGGGATAGCCATCTCGTATCGATTGCGAGTTCAGCTTCCGAAAGTCTCCTGCAAGTTGATAAAAGCGTTGTAAAATAATAAAATAATTTGGGCCGGCTAAATACCCCTATGTGGATCGGCTTAATCAGTAAAACGTGACAGTAGTTGAGTTTCGAGGTTAATATATCGGTTTTGAGCTGGTATTTGGTTCTATGAAATATTCTCTTCATCCGACAAAAGGGCGCGTCGATTCCGTCATGTTATAACGATTCGGGGTCACCACTAATTTTTTTATGGCGAAACTTTTGTAAGTTACATATATCAATCATTATCTATTTTACTTTTATGAATAACCAGTTTTTATGTATGCACAAAATTTATAATATTATAAAAATATTTCGGAAAAATATTTATATTTGAAAATACGTTTCTTTAAAATCATCTCAGATGATACTTAGAAGAGTTAAAACTTAAAAGCTCTACATAAAAATGTTTAAAATTTTTATCAACACAATATTGAGATTTTTTGAGGTATTTTCAATAGCTCACGTAAATCTTAATATTTTTCCGAAATACTCAAATTTTACCAGATGAGTTAAAATATACATGCAAGGCGAATTAATATAAGGTGATAGCAGTAGTACAAAAACAAAAATTTACATGTATTTTGTTTTTGCTTTGGCGGCATAAACTGTCAAAATCTGTAAGAGTGTGTGTAGAAATTCAAACAAAATTTTTCAGTTTGATATCAGAAGCCGTGCGGCGAAACACATACACAAAATCAGCTGAGCTAGTAACACCACCTTATATAAATTCGCCTTGTATACATGCATACTTTGATTATTGGCAATTTTTTTCATGCATTATCTTTCATACAAAGTATGTTCGATAATTTTTTTTTTTGTATGGAAAAAAGTGCGTAATACATAAAAAAAATATATAATTTTTTTAAGAACTTCAAACTTGCACTTTATTATACTAAAATTTAATAGGCTATAAAACTGCATACTCAAAAAAATTCTGCAAAACCTGACTAAAAGGTTGAAAACTTAGATAAAATTTTGCAGAATTTTAATAATTTTTGCACAAAGTTTGAAATATTAATTTACATATATGGCTTTTGTTAGATAATGAGCTATAGTTTTATAAAAAAGTAAAAATTGGCAAAATTTGTTAAAATGTCGTGTCGCTCAGCAAAGTCTGGTTGCCATTATTTTTTTTTTTACTATAAAAGCAAAAAAAAAAAACATTTTGTTAACTTTTGACTTTAATTATTTTGGGCAATATATACCAATTATTTCTGCCTTTTATTTTTTTAAGACAAAAACAACATATTTTTTCGGACTTGAAGTTTTTCGGTATTCTACTTGTTTTAGTTTTTGGAATTTTTTAGTAATTTTTATTATACTTCGTGTTAAGTTTTTTTTTTTATGTAAGCGGGTTTTTAAGGGATTTTCAGGACTACTTCGAGATTCTCGGGACAGTATTGAGATACCGGGGACTCCTTCAAGATTTTCGGGACGCCTTGTGACTTTCGAGCCTATTACGGAATTTTCGGAACTATTTCGGCAATCTCAGAATTTTTATGAATATTACGGGATTTTCGGGAGTAATTCGATATTTTATGGATTTTCGGAACTAATTGGCCTTCTGGGAATATTTCGATATTCTTGGGACTATTTCCGAATTTTCGAGACTACATCAAGATTTTAAGGATTTTCGAGACTAATTCGGGATTTTTGAGACAATTTCTTGATTCTTAGAACTATTTCAAAATTTTCGGGAATGTTTCGAATTTCTAGGGATTATTTCGGTATTCTTGGGAGGATGTCGAGATTTAAGAGCAAATCGGGATCACTCTGGGAATTTTTGATACTCTTTCGAGATGCTTGGAACTACAATCAGAGACGAAACTAATGATATGTTTAAAAAAGTTGTGGAACAATTTTTTCACTCGGTCTTTTGATTTAAAAATTCTACAAGTAATTTTTAAGCAAAAAACAAAAGCGACTTCAATTCCCTTATAAAAATTTAAGATTATCATTAATTTCTTCAAGATCCAATGATCGGATCTAAATCAAATTAATAAGGGACCACTTCTGAGGTACCACCTTTCACTTAAAAAATGATTATTAAAATCGGTTATCGTTCTCCAAAGTTATATACAAAAATATATATATTCTGTCGAATTGATAGCCTTTTAATTTTTTTGAAGTGGTTTAAAAATAACTTTTAATAAGGTCTCTGGTTAGAATTAAAAATTGTATAAGTATTTAAGTATTTATTTTTCTTATTTTACTTTTTAAACTACTTATATTACTTTTAATTTTGTTTTTTTAAAAAATAAACTTTCTATATTTACATACATAAAGCTTGCAGTTCAGTGAAAAACTTAGAGTCCCTGGGTTTTATAGCTGTCTGCCGATGCTGTGTTAACCTTTCTACACTCATTTCATAATCTCATCTGACTGGAGGCATTCGTGTGAGCCACGAGAATTTTAGAAATATTTTATTATGAAACAAAATAAAAAAAAGCCAATGATTTTTTTCATTTCCTAACAAAATATTGATAAGGCAAGCAAATTCTAAGATGTTTAAAATTCCTAATATGTTTGTATATACATACATACGTACATACGTACATATGTAATATGAAATCTATGCTTTATAAATGTTTGTATTGCATTTTAAGTGAATAAATAATTAAAAACAAATTTAATTGAGCTAGCGCCTATGCGCTCAAGATAATGAATAGATTACACAAACACGTTGAATTTTTGTAGTAATTGCTAAGTGCCATCGTAGGCGAGTATGGTTTAGCGTGCGTGCCTTATCGACAATTCCTTTGACTAAATTTCCCACTATCTTTTTAAATGAACTAACTAAAATTTAAATCTTTTAAGTATTCCTATTGAGGACTTTTACGGATCATTTTTTTTTTCATCAACGTGTACATACAGTGTTTACCAGAAGTGTGTTGCTTTGCTTTGATTCTTTTTACGATATTCAGAAGGTTTTCGATGGTAAATTTTTTATAAAAAATTATGGAAAACTCAGCAGATTTCAAACATTTTAAACAGATTTTTTACAAAAAATCGAGTATGGCAGTTTTATGGCCCATTCAATGTTAAAATTTATAAGTGGAAATTTGAAGGTACTCAAACATCCTGTTGGTTTTTCATGATTTTCGTTTTCACAGTGTACTGAAGTTTTCCTTATTTGGTCTCAAGTTGTTCTAAATTATTTGATAAATGTCATAAAAAAATACATTTATCATTAATCTGGTCATTGAGAGTGTATAGTAAAATTTAATGGCTCATATTTGTGTAGAACATTTTAACCCATTATGTCTTAAACGTGTGGGTCCTTTTAGCCTTTGTTTAAGTCAGGTCTAGTACTAGTTGAAAGTTCACCTTTCCGGTTGAGCTATTCATCTGAAATTTGCTATATACTTTTAGTTCTGATGACAATGCAATTATGTATACTAAGAGTGTCCGCTTCTGTCAAAACTCGATCGCTTTTCTAGTTTTTAAGACCCCTGGAAAGGTTCACGTGCACGTCGTTTAACTTATAAAGTAAAAAATTCCTCATCGGAAAATCTCCTGCTTCGGTACGAAATCGTCACTACGAATTTTTATATCTTTGAAGTTCTGGTTAGGACTTTGGCAGGACTTGTAATTGACCCGATACATTCCAGTTTGTCGACAATTTGACGCATAGCGGTAATTGAAGTAATTAAAAAAAAACCGATAACTCAACAAAATTCGATAACTCGACTAATTTTGATAAATTTTGATAAATTTCGATAACTGTGCGTTTCACGGACTTGATAAATTTCGATAACTAAAAAATTGATATATATGTCGACATAAATCGATAACTCGATCAACTTTGGATACCTCTATAAATATTGATAACTCGGTTAATTTTGATAGCTCCATATTTTGCTACAGCTATCGACAAATTTCGATAACTCGTTACACTCCGGTAACACGATAAAATTTGATAAGCTGTGATAACTTGATAAACTTATATAACCTTGAAATTTCGATAACTCCATATAAAATTCCAAAAACTTAGATTCGATAAATCGACAAATTTCAGAAAATCAAAATTATCGATAAATTGATTAGTTCAAAGACTTGATACATTACAATAACTCGATAAATTTCCTTAACTCTATAAATAATGATAATTCAATAAATTTCGATAGCTTGAAAAATTTCATTTACATGAAAAGTTTCCATAAATTTTTATAGCTCGATATTTATCCGTATATTTCAATAACTAATTTCCTGTATCTATAAATTTCGGCAACTCAATAAACATTGATCAATTTGAATAATTCGATAACTATAATTTTCGATCATTCTTTACATTTCGGTAACTTGATAACTTTCGATAACTAAATTTTTTATGACTGAATTTATGTAGATTCGTATCGAAAAATTTCAAAAAATTTTCTTACGCTTTCAATTACCCTTATTCTTATGTATGTATGTATTGCTCATTGTTTTAATTTTCGTCCTTATCTTCAATTTTGCATTCACTTTTTTGTCCTAATCGTTTTTATGATTTATTTCTTCATTATTACATTTATCTTTATAATAAAGTTTAGTTTCAAATACGAGATAAAACAAATTTCAACCCCTGCCAATTTGAATTCAAAGCAAATTTTATTGAAATTCACTCGGAAGTGAATTGCAAAACCTGCCCGATTGGTTCAGTATTATTGCAAATCCAAGATGGCCGCCGCCACAAAATGCCCAACTACATATTTTTTTCACAACCCTCTGGGTATCAAATGAAAGAGCTTGACTAGTACAATACACTGTGAACAACTTCCAAATCCAAGATGGCCGCTACCGCAAAATGGCGGATTTCATGCTTTTCAGACTAATGGTAAACAGTTTTATACGAGATTTTTCAAATAATTTTGATCAACTTGCGATCAAATTTTGAAAACTTCAAAACGCTGTAAAAAAAAATCGTGACTTTAAGGACAAAACGCCAGGTGGTACAATATATATTCTAGAGCTCTTCCCTCTTTCATAATTGCCATACCTCATTCGCATCATTTTGTTTCACTGTGTAGCTATTTATAATCTGCAAAATGTATGCATGTACATATGTACATATATTTAGCAATTTTTATTGCAAAACAATACTGACTAATCTTGGCGCCAAGAAAGTGAGACAGTAAACTATTCAATTATGTAAAAATCCACGTGATCACAACGAATTTAAATGGAAAATACCGAGCATCGACTTAAATACTTTCATCTTGCCTCGAAAAGTGGTCTACAACATCATTATATAGACCGATCTCCGTTAATGGTTTTCGAAGATGAAAGAACTCCACAAATCGCGTTTTAGGCGTCCACTACTTTGCAAGCTTTCAGTCAGCTGTAAGCCATGAGGCCCAAAAGATTAGTGTGTAGTTCTACTTTTTTTAGTTCGAATACTTCTATGCTTACGAAAATACCAACAATGCCAATAAAAGCACCGATTTCGAGTAAACTGCATTCATTGAACCACTTTCTAGCTACGCTCTACTTATAAGTATGTAGCTCATTGCGCCCAATTTTTTACGCGTGTGCTAGTTTATGACAACAGAATTTTTGCACACACGAAATTTGTGTTAATCTCTATGGTTCATTCGTGTGACCTTTATAAAATTTTTCGTAAAAAATATTTAGCAATTAATTATTTAATGTGATTATATATATGTATTAATAAATTATGATAATAAATTCTGCGTTTTGACGAAGTTATTATCTTAGCGTTTTTGCGTCAGCATGATTAGGCAAAATAATAGCATTTCGGAACGGATCAAAAAAATGGTTTCGCATGTGGAGCTATTAGGTCTCAACCTCCGGTTCAAAAGTTCCACGTTTTTTGGTTCTGAAGAGAAGATAAAACAAGTAAATAAGTCGTAGTTTGGGCGAAACAGAACGTCATAACTAATGTGACCAACTTTTTCATAGCTCAAAGAAGTATAGGTTAGGTTGAGTTAGGTTAAAGTGGTTACCCCAGGCAAGGGACACACTTAGACAATTGAGAGATTGTCCTTTGTGATACCAAGAAAAACCTGAACGGGTACCCTAAATTTAGTCGGCGAAACGCCGCGAGCCGATTACATAGTTTCGAATGCGACTAATTTCCATCCATGAGAGCACAGTGTTAGTTAAGAAGGTTGGATAGTCGAAAAGAAAGTGTGGAGAGGATTCCACCTCACCTTTCACTTGACGGCTGATACCAAAAGCATCAGTTGAAATTCCTAGTCTTACCGCGTGAATACCATGCACAATGGCCTGTTGGAACCCCCATCACTAGCCCTTGAGAAGTAACGTATTTTTCGGCACCTTAAGAGGTAACGATGCCCCGCTCGTGTCTTGAGCTGCAAAGAGGATTTTAAAGTGCGCTATAAAAACATTTTCTGCAGCAGAGAAACGTCTTTTTTTTTCTTACTTATGTCACAAAAAGAGCATCGCTTCCTTTCGTCCATTTTATTAGGTATTTAGTAGAGTATGCAATTTCATTATCGCGTGTTATTCTAGCGCCTGCCGAGCTAACACTAGACCATCCAAGAGTGTACCGCAGGAGGACAGAGGCGTTCCTACTTGCTTCTTATCTGCGGATAACGTTTTTAGGGTGCCTTTCCGATGCCAGGTCATCAGCCATGCAGTTGTCCGCGATTTCCCTGTGATTCGACTCCTAAACTAGCCTTACTAAGAGAACTCCGAAGCGATTGATAGAGAGGTCAGATATTCCTTTACCGATTTCGAGCCATCACACCCTTTAACAGTGAGTCTCCCACTTCCTTGATGACAGCTATTTCCACCTGAAAGACACTGCAGAGGTCCGGAAGCCTGGATATACTAGTTTACGTGGAGAGTTTCCAACAGAAGAAACCTCAACCAACCCTTTCTCCAAGTTTTGATCCATCCGTCAAGAAGTTGTCCGCTTCCTTCTTCGAGTAACCCTACCCTACCTTGTCCTCTCTTGAGAGAATATAGGTAGAGAAGGAGCTTTTGGGAGCTGTTTCAGAGCCGCATTAATCTATCTATGTGTGTGGGGTGAAGTCGAACCCCTTGAGGACTCTAGACTGTTACCACTCGCTTTCACTGAACCTACTAGCAGTTCGTGCTGCGGCAATTCTGCGACAAGATAGGTTTGAATCTGGATTCTTAGAGCTAATGAATTATTATAGGCGAGAGACGTCACCTTTTACAGATAACTCTCCTACAGCAGTAAAAGGCAACCGAGAACTCTCTGACCCTTCCCTCAATGTTAGGATTCTACGACAGCTTACTATCCAGGATCAAGCCTAACAACTTGATTCCGTCTGAGAGCCGCAGACGAACAATGCCACTCGTGGGAAATGCCACAACGGGTATCTTGTACTTCCTGCCAAACAAGACCAGTTCTTAATCGCCCAACTAGTTACCTGGTGCAGATAGCCTTGAGCCAGATCAAAACGGGTGTCTAGAAATCGTCCCTTAACCAAAAGTTCCTCATCACCTATATAGGCGATCACCCGACAGCGCACTTTTTCCAGTTCCTCTAGCTGGTCATTTACAGCCGCAATCCAGAGCAGGGGAGGAAGAACACCACCTTGTGGAGTGCTCCTCTTTGACTCTGCATTGAGTGCAGACGTTCCCCCACTCCGCCGCGACAGTTCTGTCACGAAGTAAGCTGTAGATAAGCCCTATTAGATTGGTTTCACCCCCCGGATTATGAATATACTTGACTATTGCCTGTGGAATGACTTTGCTGAAGGCCCCTCGATATCGAGGAAGGCCCCTACTGCATAATCTTTATGCGTGAAGAATTCGTCTAACCACTTTACCAACGTATGCAAGGCGGCAGACCTTTCCTTGCAATAAGCATGTTGAGCTCTTGAAAGGCAGTCACCAGGAATCGCCGCGTTTCTTATGTACAGTTCTATCAGTCTCTCTGGCGTTTTTGACTAAAACGAAGACAGACTGATAGGCCTAAAATCTCTAGGGGAAACATGGCCTTCGGGATGAGCGCAACACTGACTACCCTGCAATCCTTGGGTATGTACCCAGTGCTCACGCAGTTCGCATAAATAGGAGCGAACCAATTGCACGACACCTCTAGAGCCTTTGATGGTGCGCAGCTATGATTCCATTGGTCCCCGGCAGCGTGAAGTGTTTTAACGAATTTATCGCCCAGGCCGTATGATGATCGTCTAGAGGATCGGAGAAGTACATGACCTGAAGTACAAAATGTCGCAAAGTAGTACATTTGACTGTACTTCGAAGTACGAAGTACAAGAGCGAAAAAGGAAGTACACAGGGTATTACTTACGGTATATTTGCCTATCGCATCGCATCGCATTACAGAGTAACACCCCTGTACTTCCGAAAGAAGTACGGTTAGTCACATTAGTCATAACCCAACGCAACTTTTTAAATATATATTTTTTTTTTACTTTTCTGTAAAGTTCTACCCGCACATTATTAGAGATTTTAACGAAATAATTGAACTAAGTCTTGAAGAAATCGATAGAGCGGTTACTGAGATATACATAAGTCATAAGTGGGCAGTGCCACTCTAATAATAACTAGTTAACCCTCTTGGTGCTAAAACGTCAAAACGTAAAAAATATTCCAAATGTTTCTGAGTGGAGAGAGAGGTTTCGCACGGTGTAGGTTTTTGAAATTTGAATCACCCTGTAACGCTAACAAAATTCTAACTAAATGTCCTCAACAAAAAGAATAATTTTTCTCGCTATAAACTTCGAACGATTTCAATTATAAAAAATAGAAAGTTGCCACCTGCTTGAAAAATTCCGATTAGTTAAATGAAAAATCTATTACAATTTGGATATAAAAGTAAAAATAATAGGGTTTCAACATGTTTCAAAAATTGTTTTCAATTAAATTGATAAAATAAATAACACTTGATTACCGTACGGGTATCAAACTAAAGATGTTGAAAAACCAAACTATTACCCAAAAATATTGTTTAGGAGTGCTGCCACCTGTTCAAAAAATTTAATTAAAATAATTTGATTATTTATCTTTTCATAATGATTTATTCATTTGACATTTTTTAGGACTGTTTAAAAATTTAATTCAAATAATTTGATAACGTAAATAAAATGATACAATATGGATGTCAAAATAAAGTGGCTTATGAAACCTTAATGGAAAAGACTTTTGAAGAAGCTCTATAACAACAAAAAAAAAAAAAACAGTGAACGATTTTAGTCCGGTTTTTCTTGAATTTTTTTAACTAATTTTCTGCAGTGGAAAACTGTTCAGTATCCAGATAAAAATGTATTCCAAATG
The DNA here is from genome assembly GCF_001687245.7 of Rhagoletis zephyria. Taxonomy (NCBI): domain Eukaryota; kingdom Metazoa; phylum Arthropoda; class Insecta; order Diptera; family Tephritidae; genus Rhagoletis; species Rhagoletis zephyria. Next base: position 64,789 of record NW_016159636.1, read on the forward strand.
TTCTATGTAGTTCTATTTTCAATAAAATTTTTATATTCAGGTATATAAGAAAATTAGGTGGAACCCCGGTTTATTCGATTGTAAAAATACAGTTTTAACTCAGTATTCGAAAAACTAAATTAAATTAAGTACCAGACAAAAGGGGCTGAAATGAAAGGTTTATTAGAAGGAAATTTGCAACTTATTATACAACGAATTATTCAAAAACTCTTTTATACAAAAAAATTTCAAAAGGGTTATCACCAGGGCCGAAGTTTTAAGCTTTTCTTTGGAATTGCTTATTTCGCGCTTATTCGGGGTTTCGTAGGTTAATTTTAATGATCATGTCTTTTGTACTTATTCAATATGTAAAGCTAAGTACGGAATTTTTGAGAAAACGGTCAAGCTATAAATTTCTATTTTTTGGAGCCGGCTGTCTCGCTTTTTCATTTTCATTTGATCAATAAAATTTTCTTGACCATTTCTTGCTGCTGGATAGCTGCAGAAGTGCTCAACTGTTTTTTCTTCATCTCTGCAACTTCCGCAACGTTCATGGGGGAATATTCCTAATCTCGTAGTGTGACTCTCTGTCCTCTCTTGAGGCGCTGAGCAGTTTAGACGCAGAGTAGTCGATCTTTTGGTTATAGTCTTATGGTTGGCGCGGCTAAATCGCCGATCCTTCAACAGATTTTCCTACCAGATTTACTGGAGCCAATCGGACTATTATTTTGTTGCAGCCAAGATATGCACCCGCCTCTGTGTAGCGAAAAATGTGCGCCCAACAATGCATGGAAAGCTTAACGTCGAAAAGCTGCAGTCACAACAGACGGCCAATTTATTCGCCACTCGACTTTCACACCTGCTCTATAAGAGCAACTCTTCAACAATCCGACATACGCGAGCAGTGGAACCAAATTTCTCGCTCATTAAGTACCGACGCCGAAGAAGTAGTAGGATTACAGCGAGCCCGAAAAAACAACTGGTACGATGAGTAGTGTCAAGTAGCTGCAGAGAAAAACGATGTCGCCTACAGGGCCACGCTGTGATCGGGCGCAACGCAAGCCATGTGAGACCGTTATAGGGAACTGAAGAGGGAAGTGAGACGTATTTGCAGCAATAAGAAGAGATACAGGAAGACGATCGAAATTTTTTTCAGAGAGTTAGGCGACTTACGGAAGGTTTCCAGACCAGTGCCAGCTCCTGTAAAATCTAAAATCCAAAATGAGGCATTTAATAAGTAGATATTTCTCCACGTATTTAAATTTCAACTTACATTTATTTTTTTAACTTTTTCTGCTTACTTACATATATAAAACATTTAGTTTAGCATGTAAAGCTCACAATGAATTTATGTATGTATATTTATGTAGTCTGCAACAAATTTGAAGCATGTACACATGAAGACATGTACGTTTACTTAAAATATATTTTTGCAATAATATCATTTAAGGCATTATTCCCTAAAATGTCACAATCATTTCGTTCATAGCTTTTCAAAATACTCGTAGTTGGTACATACTTTCATACTTTCTACTGAACGTATTATTTTCGATATAGCAAGTTACGGCATTATTCCGACTTTAAGATCGACGAAATCTCGACTTTTATTTGAATTCTATAACTAAAATTTTGTCTAAAAAGAAATATGAAAATAGCTTAAAATAAAACTTAGCTTAAAATATATCTAATATATACTAGAAATACAGTTGTGTTCATAAATAAAACTTAAATAGCTGTTAACTGAACACGATAACTGTTATATACGACCTATTTCAAGTGCTTTAAAGAAAATTACATACTAGCAATTGACTTAAAAGCAGAAAAGCATGTAAGGCATATCTCTATCTGTTCAACAATGAAAAAAAAATAAGCTAGTCTAGGAACTTATTAATATTAGGCTTTAGCCTCTGTTTTACGCCGACTCCGAACGGCTATTGTATTTTTATGCTCATTTTTATGGCAGAAATAAACTTAGAGGTTTGCCATTGCCTGCCGAGGGGCGACCGCTATTAGAAAAATAAAGTTTGTGTTTTTATTTTTTTTTTTATGTTGGAGTGGAACCGGGCTTGAACCCAGGCCCTGCCGAATGCTGGCGCACAAGTATGTAGCTAGTACATATGATCGCAAATTCAGAATGCCGACTCTGCCTTGAAGACGATGAAACTATGAAGCAAATTCTTTGAGGTTGACCGCCCTGCGCTAGACAAAGATTAAAGCTCCTATTTGCGAACTCTTTGCAATAAAGAATTCGCTTTCCAGAGCCCTTTCAAGATTCGTCACGGAAGCCGAAGTTATCTTTGGCACACTGGGCTAGGAACTCGCTTTGTGCATTCAAAAGATCCTTCAGGCCGCAATGCCTCTTGTTATGCTACATTTATTCACTTAAGTAACTAATTAGCTCATTGGTAATCGAAATATGTACAACAAAATAAGTTTTAATTTTCTTTGTTGGTAGAATTGAAGCGACGATCGTCAAACTCTAATCTAGAAGAGTCATAGATCATTCACTATTCTCTCAAGTTTTTGTTTTGTATCCAGCCAGCACAGCGCAACCAAAACAACAAAAAAAAAACGGCCGAAAAAAGCGTTTGAGTTCAGACTTCATGTACAGCGCTGCCAATTAAATGAACACAACTGTATATAGTTTTATGTTTAACTTAAACGATTATTTTTAAATTTGGTACATTTAAATAAATAATTATGCACTTATATACAGTAACGGGCAAAAATAGTACATATTCACAATGTTTTTCAAGTAATTTTTTTTTTTATTATTTTTCTATAAAACGATTGTTCATGCTCTAACCAAAACCATATGAATTAAAGCTTCAAACTTTATGCAAAATTTTAAAAAACTTCCAAAAATTTTCTAAAATTTTACCTAATAAACGTTGTGAATATTAAAAACAGGGACCGAAAATAATGATTATTTTCAAGTATTTAAAAAATTAAACGCTCCTAAATATCGCAGAACAGTTTCGAGTATATATAAATACATATGTATGTGTATGTTTATTTAGTTCCTCTATGAATCCGCTAGGATTTAAAAATTTCTGAGCGATATCTATAAAAATTATAAATAATACTTACAATTAAACTATCGGAAACTAAAATTATATATTGAGTTATATCCAATATAAAGCTCATTTTCCAGTGTTATTTTTTCGCTCTGTAATAATAATTATTTTGTGAATTGTTAATTTTTGATCAAAAGTAGGTAAGCATTATTTAATATTTTTTTTTTTTTTTGGTTTTTTGATTTAAAAAAAAAGCAATTATTTTTAAGTTTTATTTTTTCATCAAAAGTAATGAATATTTCTTATGTCTTAATATTTTGATTGAGAAAAAAACTGTTTTCTTGAGCATTATAAAATAATATTAAATAAATAATTTTTGTGCTTTATTGCAGATGGAACATTTCAAAACACCACCCCGCTTTTCTAATAACTGCTTAGCAGTAAATATTTTCTGCTATGCACTCAAATATTACAAGAAATATATAGGCATAACATATCCATATGTATATATGTATTTATTAGTAAATAATAATGTTGATAAATTTGTTGTAAATTTTTTAGTGCATATATTGAAGAGTGCAGCAAAAAACACTTTTTACAAAAGTTCTGTGGCATTTTGAGTTTTTCGATCTGCAAAAAAAAAATAAAACTGTAGAATTAATTTTTATTTCTTAAAGATAAAATAACGCTCAAGTGAGTCTAATTATCGATAAAAAAAAATAAAACTTAAGCAATAATCATTACTTTTGATAAAAAAATTAAACTCTTGACATAAAATAATGCTTATATTTATCAAAAAATAATTCACAAGGTAATCATTATTTTAGATTGAAAAATGGGTTTTATTTTAGACCAAATTAGTTATGTAATTTTTTTCTGGGCAATATAGTAAAACTCAAAAATTTGTTATAAGAATTGATCGATAACTTAAAAACTTTAAAATAATGATTAAAAATCAATTTTTTATAGAACTGATGATTACGGTCCCTGTTTAACCATAACTATGTAAATCAAAGTTTCAAACTTTACACAAAATTTAGAAAATTCAACAAATTTTTATCGAAATTTCAAACTTTTTAACCTGAATCTTTAGACGTTTTCGGGGTATGCCTAATCCATCAAATTTTGATCTAATAAACAGCAAGTCTTTTTACTGCTTTTGCGGATTTTTTTATACATTTATATGTGTGTATATGTATAACAAGTGCATTTCTTAACAAGACATTTTTAAGCAAAAATCACAATGGAATTTCGTTTAACATTTTCTAGGTTTGTCTTAATTTTAGATAAAGTCTAAAGCTTTCACTTATGTGGTTTTGGTTACAGTATGGACAAAAAATATTAAAAAATAAAATTTAAAACATTTTGAATAAATATTTAAATGTAAACATCATTCGACCATTTTTGCCCATTACTGTACATATATCTATTCAAAATATGTTTGTGTTAAGTTTTAATGAGTTATGTAAGTAAGTATTTAGTGCATGAAGTAAACTTAAAAATTAAAAAAATATATATATTCGTATGATATAAATACAATACTATTCCTGCGCTTAAATTTAATACATTGCCTTTAAAAATATCGGTTTTGTCGCTAGGTTTCATTAACTACGATTACATTTTGCTTTCGAGCCTTTCACTTATCAACTTTTTCACTACTCTCAATGATCTCTGTATTGAACATAGCCCTACAGAAATTCACCATACCACGTGAGAGTTTACCATAGCAAGCTGGTTTGTTTCTTCGCGCTATACACAAGTAATAGAAGGGTATGCCAGCTACCGTTATGCCGATACCGACAATGAGATTCATGGGATTTGTAAAGCTGGGCAAAAGCACCAGAGTCAGACAGCATACTATGAAAATTAGAGGCAGTGCCAGGTGCACTTTGATGGGCCGCGGAATGTTGGGTCTATAGAAAAGTAGAGGTAATAGAAAAGTTGAATACTTGATTTTAGTTATATAAGAAAAAGTAATTATGGAAATCTTTACTTGGAGTGTCGCAACCAAAGCATGCCAGCAATGCTGGCCACCACTGATAGCCACAACATGGCGCTAAAGTAGTTGATCAGAATGTAAACATCGGCAGTGAGTAATGTCAGCAGTGATGTGATGCACTAGAAATAGTAAGATAGAGTCTTCATTTAGTTAAAAAATTTCATGAATATTAGATACAAGTTTTCCAAATGTCCCCTGTACAACTTACCGAAAATATCAGCGATGGTATGGGCGTTTGCTGTTTAATGTGGAATAGCGTGAAAAATTTTGGTAAATGTCCTTCTTGTGCGCCGGTCGCAAACAGACGCGCCGAAGTGAAGAGTACACCATTGACGCCGCCAAAAGTGCTTAGCGCTACAAATATGGGCACCATGAAGGCGAGTGGTCCGAAAACGCGATTACCGAATGTGACTGCGACTGCTAGCGAGCTGAGCATTTCGGTTTTTGATACCACTACAAAGTAGGCCAAATTCACAAGTACATAAATGCCGGTGACCAAAGGCATGGCGATCCAAATGGCACGTGGAAGATTTCTGGGGAGGAAAAGTAAAAAATAGAGTAAACAAAATGCAATACTTTTATCACTAAGTTCTTTTAATAATAATATTTTAGTGCCTAGACTTTTGCTAGATGTTTGGTCGAGCTTCTTTTCCGATCTGTGCCGTGCGCCTCGATGTTGTCACATAAAGGGCAGGGACCTATCGTTTTACGCCAAACGGCAAGGTGGTTTTAAAAATAAGCTTTTTCAAGGCAGAAACACACACACTCGGAGGTTTCCCATTCCCAGCCGAAGGACGACCGCTGGCAGTAAAAACTTTTCTTGATATAGTGATCGAACCCGGGTCCTACGGAGTAGAAGTACACGCCTCAAAGCAGTCCGCTACAGCACCCGCCCCCAGGCTTAAGGCATCTAAAAGGCTGCGAATGACAAGTAAGGGTAATACCTCCATTTTAGACAGAGCCATTGAAAGGCGCTGTGACTGTCAAATCCCGAAGATCAACATTTGGCACAATTTCGAAGTTCACATCCCCGACAGATGGATAATGGATAAGAGATTCCCCTATTTATGGATGATTCCGAAATGAACATCGCAACAGATTCTGCGCGTTTCCTCTTCTTCCAGCAACTTCCATTGTAGAAAGCTTCCAGACTGCTGTATTTCCTACCATAACACTTAGCTTCTTGGTAGACAGTAAAGTATCGAACCAGACCCTTATGCCGGCGATGACAAACTTAATCCCTCAAGTTTCGTTAGCATTGCACCGTCAGTCTTTTCCGGCTGCTGTTTCGGAAAGTGAGAAACTGAATGTGTTTGTAAGACAAGTCTTAAATAAAAGCATAGGAACTCCACTAAGTTTCCTGCCCTTATAAATTGTAAATAGAGGAACAAAAGCTGCAAATAGCAGGTTAAATAACCTGGATACATGTAGAGTGAAGCGTGCAACATGGAATCTGCCGCGGCTATTGACGAACCGAGGTTCAAAGACCCTGGTACAAATTTCTTTGGCAGCTCTTAAGATAAGGGAGGATCTAATAATAACTCTCCGTACGTTATTCGTACGCACTCGAAAAAAATAAAGTTCAGATTTGTGGATAACCATTTTTACGAAAACTTGTACTGCTCAATTACAATTTCACTTCAGACGCGGTTTAAATTCGGAAAAATATCTGCTTTTAATCAAGTACATGAAGGATCTTAAGCCATAAGCGCAGTTGTTTTGAAATAAAATCCAACGTCTATTTCAGATATTCGCGCGGCAAACAGAGTATTAAAAATTATTTTGAGGGATCTCAGCATGGAATATGACTGACTGACAGACTCACAACTAACCTGAATAGACGCCCGACTCTATGCATTCTGATGAGCGAAGGCATGCGCTCCCTAGATTACATTAGTTTAATATTAAGAGTAGGGATCGGTAGATCTCTTCTAAAAGACCTCTATTTGGATAGGTCTTATTCAAACCACGTATCATTAAGGAACCTCGCGTGGTCCTTTGGCTATTTAAACGCTATTTAGGTCAGGTGCTTCTAAATACGGTCATCCTAGGAAGCGAAGTCTAGGCTTAGAGATAGATTTGTAGATGGCTAAATGCACGGATATGTCAGAACAAGAGACACTTCGACCTGAAAGGTATTTTGTATCTCTAAAGAATGTGCACAACCCAATATGACCAAGACACCCCCGGCTTCCCTAAAGAATCCGCCATGGTATTCAAATTCCTTATTTCTGATGGCTTTGTCTAGTCAAGGCTTAGAGAAGTGCGCTCCTGCACTTAAGACGTCCCATACATTTGCAGGGTGGTGCAGAGAAACAAAAAGCAGAACTACCAAAAATTTGCTAATCGAAACCTAATCAGAGGTGGAACTGTGCAGGATATTTTAGAAATAGCAGATGGATCAGGAGCATCTACAACCCACTTAAAACCAGGATCCTTTAAGGAACGAGCAACGAAAGTACAAAATCACGGCTGTCTATCGGTTCTGCCAAATTGCAAGGTCCCACCATGAAGAGATAGCTGAGGACTGCCTCAGCGAGTGTTCGACCCGTGCAAGAGTAAGGCTGCACAAAAAGGCTTGGTCAAACATTCCTGCATACTGCCACCTTTTTGGAATGCGGCCGCCTCTGCTTATACGTAAGTAAATTTAACGATATTCATTAAAATGGCTAAACACCTTCAAACAGGCTAAGTATTTTGCTTATTGCCTAACAACAGAGTGGAAAACCATTCTAGCCAAACCACCCTTAAAAAATTTTGTTTCTTAAAAATTAAATTTTTTTATTGCCACGAATATTGCCTGCCTCAGCCTTCGTCACGATTATACAGAAGTATGTATGTTTCATTTGAATAGGCATTCATCTTCCGACGCATATATTTTATCTAGTACATTTCATTGGCAGTCAGTCACTTAGCCACACGCTTCTGCGAAATATTCAATGAGCCCTCATGAATTGCAAATCATCTCTGCTCAACAAGTGTCAAGCGCATATTCTACATATGTATGTATATGTATTTACATACATATGTACATATGTAAGTATGAGAACAAACTTATGAATTAGGACTGGGACTATCCATATATTCGGATACCCGGTTAAAATCCGCTCTATTTTGTTATCCGGATATCTAATAAATGTTTCGGTTATTCTAAACAATGTTTTAACGGATTCTTATGATTGTGATTGTTTTTATTTATTTTTTTATTGTATCTATTGTAATTTATTTAATTTAGTCATTTAATTTAAATTAATTTTATTTGTCACTTTGTTTGATTTTATTATATTTTATTTTTTTCCATTTAATTTAATTTAATTTAATTTGATTTAATTTAATTTAATTTAATTTAATTTAATTTAATTTTATTTCATTTTATTTTATTTTATTTTATTTTATTTTATTTTATTTTATTTTATTTTATTTTATTTTATTTTATTTTACTTATTTAATTAATTAATTTAATGCAATTTATTTTAAATTTGAATTAAATTTATTTTATTTTACTTTATTGAATTTGTAGTCGTTTTCTGTTCATTTCCGGACACGGAAAATGGTACGAGACCGCATTGTCGACAAAATTTTCGTTTCTCTGCTAGCTGGTGGGTATGTGTCTTTGATTGTTTGTATCTGTGTATGCACATTATTCTTTTATACCTCCTTTACAATCAACTGGTGATTCTTAAACAACCCTGGCTAACACAAATGAATGAAAGTGAACAAACATACAAAACCACTTGAATTTCCAATACAAAATACATGACCTTCATGCACAGTTAAACGTTTTCTTCTAGGAGCACACAGACTTTTGCTAAATGACATGTACATATATTTACATATATATTAGGGTGCTTCTTAAAATACCAACATTTATATTTTCTACGAATTATCCCTTTATTTTGTTCCTCATACAAAATAAACCCATCCACGAAAATAGCAAAATTTTAAAATATTTTTAAAGTATTTACGCTACCAGGATTTGAAAAAATCAAATCTGATAAATTTAACATTGCATTCTTGAGAATTATTCATATAAATTCTTAGCTAGCGCCAAATGGATTCATTCTGCAATACTAAGCTCCAAAGACTGGGGTAGTGCCCACTAAAAAATATTTTAAAATTTTGATATTTTCGTCGATGTCTTTATTGAATACCTAGCACAAAATAAAGAGATGTCCCATTCAAAATTTAGATATTAATATTTTTAAAGACCACCCTAATACGTATGTTTGTCTCTTACATTCGCATTTAAATACACATCGCCATATTGCTTCTGAGGATTCCACTTTTATACGCAATAAAGCCACTTCAACGTGATTCAATATCTATAGGAAAAAAGTTGCAAAGGATAGTCGTATATAAAATACAAACAGGATAAGAATTCGCAAAGGACGCTTTTAAGGATACGAGTTTTACTCGAATGACGCAAGCAAAAAATTTACGTTACTTGAGAAAATTAAAGTCAAATGATACATACATACATAAGTTTTAAATACATAAAGTGCGTACACAACACTTTATTATTTTTAATGAATGATTCCATGGAATAATTGACACTAGGTTAGTCTTTGAAAAAGACAAATTGTAGGATAATTTGCAATTAAGAGTAAGTGAAATTCTTCTGGTAATGGAAAAAGTTTTTTGAGGAATTTAGATGCGTAACAAAAGTCTATCGCAAGACAATTGTCAATTCTAGCAACTAAATATCTTGAAATACACTTTCGAATTAAAAGATCTGCTAACGAGGAGGTATTGGCAATTAGTGTATCAAAAATTAAAATAAACAAAAAAAGGAAATCTTTTTTTTTTTGGGAAATTTAGAGACCCTACCCCCTAATTTTATTCGTTTTTATGAGAAATATTGTTGGCTATTTTTATAAATTTTTTAAAGGTCATTTAGAGGTCGCGACCTGTCGATTTAGGTCAGAAACTACAAATTAGTAGATTTATGAGTTTTTGAATGGCTATTTTTGATTCAATTTCAAAGATCGAATATGATCTGAGAATAGAATATATAGGCCTTTAAATGGTATATAATAGTCGATTGTCGGACTTGGCTTGTTGGGATTTTGTATAGAGTAAATTTAAAAAAAAAAAAACATATGTCTCTTAATTCTTTAAATTTTGACCATTGATAATTTCCACAATTTCAAAATGTGTGGTACTATCAAAAATTAAATTTATTTTCAAATAAACTGATAGTTCATTTATTGCAATCGCATAAAAACCGTCGAAGTTAGGCGGCTTTTCTTAAATACGGCCTTGAATTTATTTGTGTGTATGTACCGGAATTTCAGATTTTTTTGAGCGGTGTGGCTAAGGAATTCATCAATATTTATTGAAAAATTTATATTTACAATCGCTCTTTAGCAAAAAAGTGGTTTTAGGAAAATGGGTGTGGCACCGCCCACCTACATATGTATATCATATATGTGTATCTCAAAAACTACTCCACCTACGGTTGCCAGACGTACTGATTTTATCAGTACAGTACTGATTTTTCAACTCTTGTACTGATTTTATTCATTTCTTCATTCAGTACGCTAATGTCCTGATTTTTCAAAATTTGTACTGATTTGTACTGATATTTCAATTCAAACATAAAACTTTTGGGATTTTCTTAAGGTTTTTACATAACGTTGTAACATCCTTAAACTGTACTGTAAAAAGTAAGATATTAATTTAATTATAGTTGACATGTTTCAGATAATGTTTGATATGCCTAAGAAATTAATACAAAAAAAAAAAACAATATCAATCCTTTTATGGGCATATCGCCGGGTCGTTACATACCAGATTTTAATATAAAAATACGCCTAAGATTTAACTGTCATCGGTGATGTTAATTCTGACCTTGTATCACGCTTGGAAGAAGAATTTACTTTTACATTGCAAAGTCGGAATTAACACCAGTGATGACAAATAAGACCCAGACGGGTTCTAACATCACAAAGTTGTTTTTGTGAAAATTGCAGATAGAGGCTATTGAATATAAGCCCTCGATAATAGGTTTGTTCCACAAGCTACTTGCCGCCATTTTTCCCTGTAGAGCTGGATATCCGTAAATCGTAAAGTCATTCGAAATTGTTCAGCAGTGTGTAGGTTCGTAAATTCAGGTTTGAATGTACCAGTAAATTTTCTGTAAAGCTAAAGTTAATGGCTCCTTAACGGGGAACACAGATATGCATTTCACTTTGTTGGTAGTATTCCAGCGACCTAGATCCGTAGGTCGAAGTGAAGTGTGGCATTCAGCTTACCTTTAGATTCCTCCCCTATTAGACAGACTTTGTATTCTACGTTTTTGCGACACACCCAACAATTTCGAAATTTTTTACAACTAGCAGCCCTTTTCTTACCATTTAATGCTATAAATAGTCCAGTTATAGTTCATGGACTCACTTGTATGGATCCTGCAGCTCCTCGGTCACAAAGTTCAAATAATTCCAACCGCCAAATGCAAAGAGACCGGAATAGAAAGCAAATCCGATATTAGCCGCATCATAATTACCCTCCCAGGCATTTTCGAAATTCTCAAAGCGACCCAACATCAAATAGTATAGGCCCGCCAAAATAATCATAATTAGCGCCAAGAGTTTGCCAGCAGTGAAGATATCCTGAACTTTCATCGACCATTTGACAGATAAACAATTAATGGCAGTGAGCAAACCTAAAAATATGTATGTAAATAAATACGAATAATGAGAAATTGATTTATTTGCAATGTTTTTTAGAAAGTATTGAATTACAATTGCAAATACATACGTAATATAGTAAACCGCAAATGATTTATTTACGCTGACAAGTATGTAAAATGAGTGACGGGTTATCAAAGATAATATTTACAAATGCAAAAAAAAATTATAAATGTTATAGATATACCTGCAGGTATATTTGTGTATTCGCTGATGTCTTGCATTCCATAATTAGTTAAGTAAAATATTGCATTTCTTTGTCAGCATAAAAAATTCATTTGCGCGGTGCTTCTGCCAATTTACTTACACAAACAAACTGCCGCTAAAATTTTTACGGCTGAATCGGGTGGGGAACAGTCTTCGAAGAATGGTTTTGCCGCATATTGTGCGAAAGTCAAAGCGACGATTGTCTAGAAAAAAATAAAAATTAAGAGCTTAGTGGAGCAATTAAAAAATTACAATATATGTATGTTTGTATGTACATATGTATATTAGGGTGCCCCTCGAAATTTTTTTTTTGGAAATTTCAAGACTCTACCCCCTTATTTTAGTCGTTTTTATGAGAAATATTATTGTCTATTTTTATGGATTTTTTAAAGGTCATTTGGAGGTTGCGTCCTGTCGATTTAGGTCAGAAAATACGATTTTGTAGATTTATCAGTTTTTGAATGACTATTTTTGATTCGATTTAAAAGTTCGATGATCTGAGAAGAGGATGTATAGGCATTTAAAATGGTATATAATAATCTATTGTCGGACTTGGCTTGTCGATCTTTTACATCAAATTAAAAAAAGTCATTAACTCAACTCATAAATCGGACCACAGATACGGATTTTCCAAATATCTGGACTCCTGCGCCACCTATCGGGCAAAATATTTGTGGAGTTATTTTGTTTTTCATGAGTAACATGCATTCCAAATATGAACCACAGCCGACCATAAATAAGGGGTTTTTAAATATCTCGACACCTGTGCCACCTAGCGGATTAATTCATCATTCATATTGAATTGTCATCGGGTTCTGAGCTTTGTATACAAATTTATTAAAAAACTGTGAAACATAGTAAATGCTTGTAAAAATGAAAAATTTCTTGGTAAATAGTTTGGTGACTCACGCCAGATATAATTTAATATCCTTTGAACTATAAGAGGCTCCAACCTAGAAAAAATTTAGTTTTTTAGATAAAATTGTAGTGGATATTATATATATTTTTCGATCCATTCCATTAATTGTTGCTTTTTTTAACATATAAATTAGAATACTAATTTTACGCAGTTATCTAGCAAATATTTTAGCTATTAAACAAAACAAACCATCTTTGTACGATTACTAGAACCAAATATATTAAATTTCTAATATGGCTCTTTTCGGTAAATAATCGTAGTTCATACATATTTTAAACCTTCATCCGAAGATAACAATTTTTCCTAGCAGCCAAGAAAAAATTGTGGAGTTGAGTCTTTTCAAGAAGTGAAAGTTGTTTTGTTTTAAAATCTGTACGATGATGATAAAATCTCTCAGATGATGGAAGAGTTTAAACTTAATAGATCTAGGGAGAGTTTCGAAAAAAAAAATTATTTTAGAACTAAATCTAAATATTTCTCGAAAATAGTTTGGCGAAATTCATAAATTATAATAAATTTTTATAATTTCTCTGGAAACCTCGCAATATTTTTTGCTGAGGCACCCTAATGTACGTACATCTGTATTATGCTTTTTATTCGATTTCAACGCCGTTTATTGCGCGTAATTAAATATAAATTTGTAGAATTAATTGAGCTATCGTACATACACACATACATATGTATGTACATACATACGTAGTTAAGTTTTTGTAGATGCATTAGTAAACAAAACAATAAATGTATACATTGTGGCCACATCGCGTACTATTTTCAAAAGTGTATTAACTTCAAATTTGTGTAGGTACTAAAAATGTTCACAGTTTATATAAAATGCATTTCTAATTTGAATTGTTAATAGAAACAAGTAATTTTTAGCAAAAAAAACCGATTTAAAAAAATATATATATATGTTTCATGATCCAATGATGATGCAAAAACAATTATCGAAATCGGTTGAAGTAGTCCAAAGTTATGCGGTAACATACATCAAAAAAAAAATATTCCGATGAACTGATAACCTCCTCCTTTTTTGGAAGTCGGTTAAAAACAAGGTTCATTATGCCAAAAAAAAATAATAATTTTAGGGGAAGATAATTGCGATTTTTGTTAGAAAAGCCATGAACGTACTATTTATGGGTGAAAATTAATAAATTTATAGTTTGTATGTATATGTATACGAAATTATTTCCTCACAAATAAATTCTTTTTCATGAAGAAAAAATGCGTACATTATGTCTATTTTATAAAAGTTTTTTTGGTAAAATCAAATTTCAAGTTTTATTATTGATATGTTCGTTAAAATAGTTATTTTGCTAATAAACGTTGTTTTGGTAGATAGTTAAATTTTGATCGAAGTAAGTTAAGAAAAAAATTGTTTGAACATTCTGAACTGTGATTAACTTGGGCGAGCCTACGACATTGATCGAAAATTCAATTCATATTTCGCAAAGAATTTTTTTAAAGACTTTTTAAAAATTCGTCCTTTATATTATGATTGGTACGCTCTTAGAAGCAGTATTTCCTATTTGCTGACAACTGTGCAATTTTGAGTTAATGCACTTTCGAAATACGTGTAAGATAATAGTAATGAGAAAAATATTTAAATGTATTACAAAGTGTTTATTTATGTTTTCGTTGTAAATAATTTTTTCTTTTACTAAATATTAAAGTGGTGAATAAAATCATAAATTACTATATAGATACACATGTATGTATGTACATATATATATATATTTACACTTGTGGCCACGCAAACCTTACCACCGCTTAAAAAAATTAGGTAGAGCTTTATATATTAATAAAAATAATATGTTTTTTTAATATAGTTCACACTGCAACAAAACTAAATAAACAAAATCTTAAAACTTTTTATAAAACTTAGAAAATTTATAAAATTTGCATGAAAATTTTAAACTTTTTAATCAAAATTTTAAACTTTTTAATCAAAATTTGGAGTATGTAATTTGAATAGCCTATTTAATTTTAGTAAAGTAATGTGCCAGAAACCTTATCACCACTTAAACAAAAAATGAGGTAAACTTTTTAAATTATTAAAAAAAAGTTGTTAAATATTTTATTTTTTTAATATACATAGCTCAATCTGTAACACAAAAACATATATGTAATTAAAACTTAAAATTTTGTACCAAATAAATTTCATCAAAATCTTAAACTTTTTTATAAAAGATTTAAAAAAATGGAGTATGCCGTTTAGTAGCCCATTTAATTTTTGTATAATAAAGTGCAAGTTTGCAGTAGCTCAAAACCTTAATATCACTTAAAAAAAAATTAAGTAAAATTTCGTAAATTAATATCCAAAAAATAATAATGAATTAAATTATGTAATAAACAAAATATTATTTTTTTTTTTTTTATATATTTCACACTGTAACAAAAGCTATATGTATAAATAAAAGTTTAAAACTTTGTACAAAACTTAGAAAAGTTTATTAAATTTTTATGAAAATTTCAAACTTTTTAATCAAAATTTTTGGGGAAAATTTCAAGTATGCACTTCAATAGCCTATTTAAGTTTAGTTAATGAAGTGCAAGTTTTAAGTTGTTCAAAACCTTACCTCCAAAATATATATAGAATTTTGTAAATTAATATTTTTTTTGTTTAATATACATATAAAAACTTAAAATTGTGCATAAAATTTAGAAAAATTCATCAAAATCTGAGTTTCAAATAAAAATGTTTAGGAAAAAATCTCGTATTCAGTTTAAAAGCCCATTTAATTTTAGTACAATAAAGTGCAAGTTTGAAGTGGTTGAGCATTTTTTCCATATAGAAAGCAAGGACAAACCTACACAAGACCGTTGGCAAAAAAAAAGTACCCGAAAATTTTGTAAAAATTTTTAAATTTGATGAATTTTTCCAACTGTTGTATGAAGTTTAAATCTTTTATTTTTATAGTTTTTGTTTATTTTTTTATTAATTTTCACAAACTAAGGCTAATTTTTTAAGTGGTGGTTACGTTTGTCTGGCCGCAAGTGTATGCTTGTATGCACAATGTAATGTTCATATTTACATTTAATGATTAATGCGACTACACACATAGATATATTGACATTCAATGTATCCGTCAAATTGATATGCATTATTGGTCT
>NW_016159637.1:0-41988 GCF_001687245.7 Rhagoletis zephyria
TACTATTCCATACGAACACAGATATGTAAAAAGTTATCACGTCTTTAAACAAATATTTTCATATCAGCAGCAGTACTTCCGAAATTTCAAGTCTTTTTAATTCGTACTAAATAAACAGACCATGAAATTCATTGAACTGTATTCCAATGAAAATCACAAAATATGCTATACTCATATATGATGTATCGCATGCCTAAAGCATTAAGTTTATTCCACCCAACTCCCCTTGGCTTACTTCCGCAATTGATGAAGTAGCAACCACTTATCACACTTGATTCGTCACTGCGTAAATATGAAAAACAAAGCGTTATACTTTTTAATTTGCCATTATACTTACAACTTGCGCAGTTATCGATTTAAGCACAATATTGATGAGTTTACAGATGAAACCAAGTTATTTTTTTAGAAATCTTGGTGCCTTGCAGATGATTGTACGATAGCTATGAAAATAAATCCACTTGCACAGAATTAAATGACATATGCAGAAATGATGCTGCCAGACCATGATTCAATAATACATTGGAGATTGAACTTGGCATCACTTGTTATTACCCAGTCGGAAAAATTTTGATTTGTATAGAGATCGGTATGGCAAGAATGTTGACGTAGAGCTAATTTTCAATCGTTGACATCAAGCTTAACTAGAGGGTAGCGAAAGAAACCTGCTGTTTCGACGCGGTCAGGCCAAAAGGAGAGAGGTTTTAGTTGAAGTTGGGGGCAGTATGTTCTGGTTGTAAGAAGTGTTTGTTCGGGTGCTCGCGCTCGTAGCAGCCTACCAGGTACTATTAGCTCAGATTTCGATAATACTCGTACTTCCAGATATTTTTTAAGCGAACGAGAAAGGTTAATAAAAATAGTATGCTTTGCTTTTATGGCCTCTTTCTATTTGTAAATTAAATAGGCACTGCTTTTAATAGTTGAAATCTGATTAACAAGCATTTCTAAAAGAGTTTTTGAAATAAACTTGCACTAAGTTTATTTCTACAAGCGCAAAATAAATATTTATAGCTAAAAGCTTATTTAAAGTTTTTAAATGCTAATATTTTATAATTGTTTGACGCGTATATTTATAAAGCACTTTACCTTGAAAATTAAATGCAAATGTAGAAAACGAGAAACAAATTTGGTGAAGCCCATTCTCTAAAGGAAAGATTAGTTCTCTTCCATAAAAATTTTCTTCGAGAATGGGCTAGATTTTAATTAAACGAAGGCTCCATTATACTGGAGAATGGCCAAGTTATCGAGTCGAAGACCACCCTATTTCTCCATTCGACGGTGAGGCAAGAATTTGTTTTTTCAATTATTTAAGAATTTTCAACCGAGCCCAGTGTTGAAATGTTTTCCAAGTTATGACAGTATTGTATTAAATGAGCTTTATCTTTATTTTTGCGACATTCATATATCCAAGAAAAAATTTCGCTCTTTCGCCATAATGTTTATTGGGTAATTTCTAAACATTTTTCAATGTCATTCAAAGAACGAATTTTTTCTGTAACTAAAAAAAATTAAAAAGTTGTTTATCCGTCGATACCTTTTGGTATTCGCTGTACTAGCTCGGTACTTGTGAAAAAGTATCGAGTTCTTGATACTACTCAGTACTCATGAAAAGTATTGATATTCTGTACTCGGGATCAAAAGTAAAACAAATAAAAATCAGGAAAAATTCACGTTGGTTCTTATACCTTTTTTAAAAAAGCATTTAACATTTAAGCGCCAAACATTAATTTATTGGAATCAAATATGATAGACTCTTAATCCCTAAATAACCTAGAATATAATTTAAAAACCAATATTTAAGGGTTTCCCTTAGACTGGAAAAAGCCTTGAAACCTCGGAAAACTCAAAACTTTTATTGAGAGGTCAAGATGTGTATGAATTTAAAAAACCTGTTTATTCAATAAAAAAACGGGTTATTCGATAATCAAAAATTAAGATTTCAAAAAGAAACGCCTATAGATAAAAAAAAAACGGGGGAAAACGGTTTGGAGAAACCAGATGTGTATGAATTTAAAAAACCTGTTTATTCGATAAAAAAAAACGGGTTATTCGATAATCAAAAATCAAGATTTCGAAAAAAACGCCTATAGATAAAAAAAACACGGGGGAAAACGGTTTGGAGAAACCGTGTCAATCGCTCTAGCAACTACTCACCCATAATCCTGATGGTGGCTGCACCGTTCATGGTGCAAAATCGTGGATGGAATATTGCAGAACTTCTGCTAATAAAATTTGTCTGCGGATATTTGACAAGCTTCAGTGCCAATGATGGCGCCACGCGTTAAAGTTACCCACTTTCACATGGCTTTCACTTCTTAGGGCCGGGTGGTTGACCCCAGTAGATAATTTTAGGGGTTAAAAGCCCTTCCGAAAGGCCTTCCTGAGAGTCGAAAGGCCTTGCACTCTACACTCCTTTCTCCTTTCTTTTTCTATGGAGTGGCACAAATTTCGCAACCCACGTCTTTATAGGACGTACTTCAGAAGGTCTTTTGGAGGAGTTCTTTTAAAGTTGCTTCTTTAATTTAAAAAATAATACATCTTTGAAGTATTTGCTTCAGGTTTATATCAAATATGTGTTATTACAAACTTGGAATGTTTACTGAATTTCATTTGTAATGCTAAATAATAGGGGTCTTTATCGAAAGTGATAAAGGGATAAATTTCTTAAATGCATCAGTTTATCCACATTCTTTCATGAACGCACGTTGGTAAATAATTGCACAATATTGATTATTATTTAATTTATCTGGCTAGTTACATTTCATTCTTACCTCGTCCATTGTGCTCGAACATCTGGTAGTCTGTCAGTTTGAATTTTGCTGAAATATATTCGTTTATCCACCAAATTCGTTGGATAGTGATAAACTTTGGTTAAATAGATTTCCGTACAAAGTTTGACAGTTTATTTATCAAAATGATAAATTTATCATTTTATCAAGTTTATCAACAGTTTGTCATTTTTATGAAGATCCCGAATATAAATTTATGCATTCGCGTATATTGTAAATGGATAAGCCCTTCTAGAAGGCATGCAAGGAAGCACTTTTTTCGGTCCTTCTTGGGTAGGCCTCTTAGGGCCGTTTGCACCATGTCTAGTTAATTCTAACTCCCAGTTAAACATCTTTATCGACGTTATCGACACCCATCATATAACATGTGATCGATAAAGCAGTTAACGTGCTTAACTGAAGGATTCACTTAAGAAGGCCTACCTGAATTATCTTCTAGGACACTAACCTCCGGTTGGACATCGTTATCGGCGTTACCGACACCGTGTTATATGCATTAAAGCGTCACTTCAAAAAAACGGCCAGCTGTCTTTTGCTTTTTTGCTCCGCATAATACTTAGCCACCCTCTCTGAAATGTCTCAAAGGTAAGTAAATGATCTTGGAGAGTAATCCAAGATTTAAGGACACATTCATTAGTTCATGCTTAAGGGTTGTTAACGGGCAACGTCTCAGCTCACCCCAGAGTCAGTGGAAGAGCAACAAGTCGCTCATTCGCACTGCCTTACCGACTCAATCACCACAAAAGCTATCGAACAACTGCCGAAAAACAAACACCAATACAAAAATCCGCAAAAGTTAACGTCCAATAATCAACAATAAATAACAACAAATGCATACACATATGCAAATATATATAGGTATATACTTGTACAAACTTGTAGATAACAATAAATAAAAACCACCGAAAGCTGACGGGGAAGAAGATACGCGCGCGCACTCCACGCCACACACCACTGCAAAGCACATGTGTTTCTGCAAGGCAAGGCAAGAAGTTGGCAGCGAGGCGCACCAACAAGCCAAACGGCCACCAGCCAACCAAGCCGTCAGTCACAATTCATCTTTCACAGCAGACAAACGTTGGTTCGTTCCCCAAAGCAGTGCCAGTGGAGCTACAGAAAAGTAGTTTAAGAAAAAAAGTATTCAAAAGTGCAAACTGGTGGCAAAAAAAAAGTAACGCTTTATTTCAAGAAGACGCAAGTGATCGCACTAAAGAGTCAAGTCGACAAACAGGAATTAAAAGGAGAGTTTTGTGTGATCGACGAACGAGAAAGTGATACGGGGCTACTACGGAACAAACGTGCATACATTGTTACCTATACATACATATGTACAGGTGTGTTTCTGACACTACTATGCCTGTGTGTAAAATAATTTCAATTTCGAATTAAATTGAATTGTATGCGAAGGTTCTGGCGCGAAATTGGGATAAAAGCGCGTTGCAGGCCTAGTTTCGTTAAGAAAAAAAATATATATATGTAAATATTTATTATTGTGCGTGTTTTGTTGTTCTTATTTCTTACGAAACTTTAATTGGCAACGACAGCGCGCGCGACTCAGCAATTCAACAAAAAATCAGTTTTAATTAAAAGTTGTTTGTTTGCATTTTCGGAATTTTTCGTTTGAAGCAGTGCTAAAGAAATCAACAGCTAAGCGATAAAAAAAATATACAAAAATTATTGTTGGCTCATTAATGCGAACAAGCAACAGAAATATCTACACTGAAAAAGTAAGAATCGAACAAATCGACGGTTACAATTGTTTTTTTCTTTGGATTCAAACATATCGACCGCTCCCTGCACCCGCATACCGAGGCGTGCGACCTCAGTTGCAAGTCCGTCGTCACAGTCAGCACTTGTGCCCAGTCAGCAATAACAATACGAATAAACGAAAAATACAAAAGTGATAACAACAACAAAAACTATTACTACTTCCACGGCCAACTTCCACAGTCAAGCGGCAAAGGCAACAGGGGAGCCGTCGATCCAACCAAAGGCCCCTAAGCAGAGTCATTCGAATTGGAGTTGAAATTAGGTAAACAGAAATTTGCATACAAACAAACTAGCTGCCCACATGGTGCACACAAATACATGCATACATTCATACATATTCCAGATTATATGCACACATACATATTATACAGCGGCTTAAAGCACAGCACGCGATAAGCCAAAGAAGCCAGAGTATGTAGGGGCGTATGTGGGTGGTGGTGATTGTCACATAAAAAAATTTTAAGAATTATTTTCTAAGCCCGACTCAAGCGTAATTCATAACTTAATAACTGTGTAGACCGTTACTTTCTTTCGATGTCAATTTAGAATGTGTCTTGTTACTGCTTTCGCCAATTTTTACGAGTATGGCATGCAAAGCAGTAGAAACAAAAAACTAAACAGTCCCCGTGGTTGGTGTTGTAAGCGCTGCTGTTTCCGGTGTTAAAACATATTAAATATTTGTATTTGGGCAGACAACTGTTTAATGAAGCAGTTAAAAGGCAACGTAAAAAAATATGTATAGAAAATTGCTACAAGGGTTAAGAACATACATATCGTCACCTGAAATGCAAAAAACGGAACAAACATCATCGTTGAAACGCAAAAAGTCATAACTAATAAAAAATTCAGAAATCACTTTTTGATTTTTATGATGGATTTCACAGAATTACAACTCCCCACATCATTTTATAAAAAAAAAATAATAAAATATTAGTCACGACTTTTTTCATTTTAATAACGATGCTGTAACGTCAATCAATCAAATCAATTTAAGTGACATTTGAGTGAAAATTTTTGTTTTTTTATTTGAATTTAATTTTTTGGCATTCATTGAAAGAAAATTTAAGATTTACATAAATATTCCTGAACCTGAAAATTCCCAAAATATTCTCGAGTAAGTCCCGAAAGTTCACGAAAAAAACTTGAAATAAACCAGAAAATGCTGAACACACCCGAAAAAATCCTAAAAATTTCCGAATAATCCTGAAAAATCTGACAAAACCCAAACAGTGTCATAAAAGCTCGAAAATAATCTTGAAGATTCCAAAAAGAAATTTCAAACATTCAAAAATGGATAAGAAAATCTAGAAAAATTTCGTAAATAAAAATTCCGAAAAATCTGCTCGAATAAGATATGGCACATTCATTCTTTGAATACTTAAAAAATACAAGCAAAAATGGCCGATATTTTTTAATTTAAAATATTTGGGAGCCGCAATAAAGAATTACCTCGAATTCACAAAAATCCTGAAATCCAATCGAGAAGTCCATGGACATCCCTAAAACTCACGCGGCGGCTGAGATAGGGCGTTCTTCAATCAAATCCCTAGAAAGGGCGTTCTTCATACAAATTCTGAAATAGGGCGGTCTTGAAAAATTTTCTGAGATAATAGAGTATCTTTTTTTTTTTTGTTAAGTTTCGTTTACTGAGTCAACAATGTAATGTATTTCTGTGTTGTAATAATCGAGGTTTGCTTTGAGCGAGGTCATACTGTATTTTGTTGAACCCCGAATGGTGCAATTGAATCCAGAAAATTTACAAAAATCCTCACAAATTATTGAAAAATCCCGGGAAAATTCCAAAAACCCCAATAACTCTCGAGCGGTCCCAAAAAATTACAAAGAAATACGATAAAACTAAAAGACAAAGATTAATCGAAAAATATTAGACGAATTTTTTTCTATTTCGTCCCAAAAATAAAGCGTAGAAATTGCATTTTTTTTCTAAAACTATTAAAAACATTTCGGCCGCTGTGGTGTAGTGGTAAGCAGTGCGCGCTTCCACTCCGCAGGGCCTGGGTTCAAGCCCCGGTCAAAGCAACATTGCAAAAAATATAGAAAAAAGGTTTTTTCTTAACAGCGGTCGTCCCTCGGCAGGCAATGGCAAACCTCCGAGTGTATTTCTGCCATGAAAAACAGCTTCTCATAAAAATACAACCGCCGTTCGGAGTCGGCGTAAAACTGTAGGTCCCTCCGCTTTGTGTGACAACATCAAGGCGCACGCCTCAAATCGGAGGAGAAGCTCGGCCAAACACTAACATATGTGTAAGCGCCAATCTATTATTATTATTATTATTATTAAAAACATTTAAAAGTCAAAATTCTAAACTATCGCAAAAATGGTTTCGGAAAATTCTCGAAAGGCCACAGAAAATAATAAAAAAAACAAAAATAATCACAAACAGTTTCCAAAGAAATCGAAAATCGGAAAACTCCCGCAAGAAAAATCGAAAAATTTACCAGGAATTTTATTTTTTTCCTTTGAAATAAAAAGCAAAAGCTAGCGTTTTTTAGAAAAATATATAATATAATTCTAAATACGATATATGTTCTAAAAAAAATCTAAATATCAAAGCCCCGAAAATTTTACAAAGAAGTCCGAAAGTTTGCTGGAAAAATATTAAGCAAACCATGTCTCTTATATATTCCCCCCGAAAAAAATTACAAACAGTCTGAAAAAACACCCAAGAAAATTCTGGAAGAATTCCGAAAAAAATCCGAAAAGTCTGCTTTAAAAAATTATGGGAATTTTATATTTTCTTTCTTCCTTTGGAATACTGATATAAAAATAACGACCCACATTTTGTTTAAATATCTTTAAAAGGTTTGAAGGTTAAACACCTAAAATAATCTCGAAAACTCTCAGGATCAGACCTAAAACTGCCAAAAGATCTCAGAAAAATCGAGAAAAACCCCGCAAAAAATATCAAGCCTGTTCGATACGGGTTAAGCGAATTCTGTCTTTTATTTCTTAATTTAAAACAAAGTCAAAATTAAAAATTAAACAACAAAAACTCGAAAAACCTCGAGTGATTCCCTAGAATCCTAAGGAAATATTAAAAATTTCGGGATAATAAGAAAAACACATACCGTTTGAAAAAATTCCCAAGAAAATCCTGAAAAAATATCGAAAAAACTCTGTATAGTCTGCTGCATTAAAAATTTCGGGATAATAAGAAAAACACATACCGTTTGAAAAAATTCCCAAGAAAATCCTGAAAAAATATCGAAAAAACTCTGTATAGTCTGCTGGATAAAAAAATAAAAAATTACCGAGCTTTTTTCAAAACATTTTTAAAATATTTTATAGTCAAAATCGCGAAAAAAGCCGAAAGTATCCCTAAATCCACCAAAAAATTTCAGGAAATGATGAGAAATCTTGAAAAAAATTTCAACCCTGTTAGAAAAAGTTTAAGCGAGTTTTGTGCTTTATTCCTTAAAGTAAAAATTATCCTGAGATCTGAAAGAATATAAAAAAAATCTCGAAACCCGCAAGAAATGCGAAATAGATTAAAAGAAATCCCAAAGTAATGGTAAAAAATATCCGAAAGTCTGTTAAAAAGTTTTCTGCATTTACTCCTAAGAAATTAAGAGAGAATATTACCTAATTTGCTTTCTCAAAATATTTTGCATTCAAAATTTCAAAATCCAGCGCAAAGTTTTCTTAAAGTGAAAGTAAAGTTTCACGAGGCTTTCGAAAAGACTGGACGACAATTTTTTACTATACCGTTCTGGGACCTAAATCTTAAAAATGATTTTTGTTATTAAAAGATTAACACACATAGTACTTTATAACTTTTATATTTAAAAATAGTTTTTTTTAGTAATTTTGAGTTCCACATATTTGTATAAATATGTAAATACAGTGCCGGTCATTTGAATAGCGCCCCCTTTTTGTCCTCGGTATTTACATTTTTCCTTTTGTCTGTTTAATATTCATTATTTTTTTTTGTAATGATACAGTGCTATAACAAAACCATACAAAATATGTTCTCCTATTTTTCATATCGAAGAAAACGCGCAACCGCCTAGACAAAAAAAAAAATTGTTTAAAAACAACGCGGTTTTTTGAAAATTTGAAACTTGCACCTTGTTACTAAAATTGAATGGGCTTAAAAACTCCACACTAAAAAAGTTCAAACTTTTTCTTTAAGTTTGAAATTTTGGGGAAAATCTGTTGAACTAAATTTGAAAAGCGTATTTGCATATTTTTTTTTATAGAATATACTATATTTTTATAAAAAATTAATGAATAATAATTAAAGGACAGGAAATCTGCCAATACATATGTACAAAGGATCAGAGGGGGCTCTTATTTAAGTGGCAGGCACTGTAACACCAAACATATCACATACAAACAAATAAAATTATTAGAAAAAAATATGTTCACCCATAATGTTAGGTGACTCATTGGCATTCTAGTATGTAAGCGCTCGTAACTGCATAAAAATCCCATTTCTATAAAATCTGCGTGTTGTTGTAAATGTGTGCATTTCCCTGGCGATAACCATATCTGCTGACGTTTATTATAATAATGTATTTTAAATAAAAATAAGTAAAAACAGACGTACTTTTGTATGTATGCATGTATGTATGTGGCTTAGTAAATTGACCGTGTTGAAAATGGGCACAAATAAGCAGAAATAAAGCTTAAGAGTCATTTAAGTTTATTAGTTGGTTCATTAGGTAATTTTTAACAAACACATTGTGTGTTATTGCACATTGGAAACATTGTTTTTTTTATGAAATTTTTGTTTGTAAACGTTAAAAGGGGCGTGGTAAAGATACTCGTTAATACACAAAAAGATATTAGACTGACCTACTTTTGGACTAAAATGGAAAAATAGCCATTTTATAGTATGTACATATAGGAAACTAACTTTATGCACGGTAATGACTATTTTATTGTTGATTACCTTTCTGCAGTGTGTGTAAAATATTATTTTAATTAATTTTTAAATTTTTTTTATATTGTCTCGTTTTATTTTGTTTTATATTATTTTCCGTATTATTTATATTTTAATTTATTATCAGTTATTTAATTTTTACTTATTTTATTTTAATTAATTTTATAGTTTTTTTTTATTTTACTTTATTATTTCAATTAAATGTTTCTCCATTTTAACAAAAAATTTACACTAGATGTTCTGATTAGAGGTGTTGAGTCTATGGCATCATCCTGGCCTGAGCTGTGCTAACTAGGGTGCAACGGGTCTCTTGGCAGTTCAGCAAATAAAAGTTTTCTGTTGCTAGTGGGGGGAAAAAAAAACAATTTTTAATACGCAACTAAATATCAGACTCACTTTAGCTAGAAGAAAAAATTTTGCTGAGCCGTCGAAAATCGTCAGCACACTTATTAATTACGCTAATTGAGTTAAGTATACGAATTAACTCGTTGGCAGTTAATGCGTTCAAGTTTTACCACTTCCTATTTTTAGAGCAGCGAAGACATCGCTCATAATAAAGTTAACACATATACACAATATCGCACATAAATACCACTTTGTCTGCATATGCCAGTAAATAACGCTCCTTAGCTTCCTTCTCGAACACAAAAACCGACAGACAAGACAATAAAAAATATAGTGAAATACTCGTACTCGTGCAATAAAAAAAAAAAAAAACGATGGCTCTAGAAAAAGTAACTAGTTCTGCCAGTTAAATACGTAANGCAAAACGATGGCTCTAGAAAAAGTAACTAGTTCTGCCAGTTAAATACGTAAAGCACATTTGTTGTTGTTATTATGTGGTTTATTTGTTGTTGTCGCTGCGAATGTCGTGTATGCTTTCCTTAGCTTTATTTTCTTTTACCACCACCACCATTGTTGTCGTCGTCATCATCATCACCATTGCCATCATCATCAGTCCCAGCGCTTGAACTTCGCTATGGTACCAGCAGTATTTGGCAATGCAAGCGTTTCGAAGCTAACGCTCGCTCGCTTACACGCCAACGAGACAACCTGAAAGGCAGACACGCAGCGCAGGCGCAAGCGACGATAAGAAGAAGAAGACCGGCACGGCGCAAAACACTTGAAAGCAGCGGGCTCGACCAGGTAGACAATCTGGTTTAGTGGTTGGTGTTCCAAGCAACATTGGATGACTCTAACCACCAACACAACCTAACTATTTACTACAAAAATGTTACAAAGCATGCTTTTTTGTGCGTTTGATTCTCCCGAGACACCTCTGTTGACCATTGAATTTTGGTTGGTGAGTCAGCTGTGGCAGCGTGTGTGCGAATGCTTTCGTCAATAATCTTGGCATACTACATACATACATAGTACTCGTCCATATGACAGTGTAACAGCCTGTTAGTTTATTGTTAAAACTCTAGAGTGGTTGAAATATTGGAAACAAGTTTTATAATTTGCATGAAAATTGGCACAAAAACTTAATTAACACTTTTGAAATTAATCGAGAAGACATTTAGCTAATACAACTTCCATTCATTTAAACCGTTACATCTTTGGCTGATCATTTCATTTGATTATTTTTGATTTCTTTTTGAGCTGACAAACGAATGGCTGGCTGGCTGGCTCTGGATGATGGGAAAAAATATCTGTGTTCGTATGGAATAGTAGCTTATGTCGGGAAGATGGCTTTAGTATAATGCGGCATTCCCTTTATTCTTTAAACGGCAAGGAATTTTTTGATGAGACTTAATAAGAATATTGACTTTCTAGTAACGGAACTACTATATCTGCACGTTTGTTTGCCAAAAGTTCTTCAACGGCTCGGCGCCAGTGAGTCGTTCGCAATCGTATGCTGCGAATGCCGCATTATACTAAAGCCAGCCTTTCGATATAAGCTACTATTTCATACGCACACAGATATATGTACATATTTAGAAAGGCGCACTTAAGTGAAGCTGGCGTATTGACATACTTTATTTTCGTTGGCAGTAAATCTATTTATGAATAACACTAGAACTTTCTTCTTGTGTGGGTGTTAAGTGAACAATTATTCTTGCCTATTGATCAATGTCCCAAGGTTCTTTGCATAAATAGCTGACTTCGCTATAAAATTCTCCACGACACCAGAGCGCTATAAAGTCCAGGTCTAACTACTGCTGTATACATAGCATCAATTTATTAGCGCGATGATGGACCTCATAAGACGCCTTTTTTGAATGCGAATACCGCGTTATTGGCCTTTTTGAACCTTTCTTCAATCTTGCGCCTCGACAACAGTTTGCTGTTCAATTCAATATCAACCAATTCCGAGAGATCCCATGCAGGGACCCTATAATAATATATGTAATATTTCTGCTAAGTTTTTTGGTAGAGCTTCTCCTCATATTTATGGTGGGCGTGTTAATGTTGCTATACAAATGGAGGGGCCTATAGTGTTACGTCGCCTCCGAACAGCAAATGGGTTTTATGGGCAGGTTCTACATGGCCATACTCGGAGGTTTGGCATTGCCTGCCGAGAGGCGACCGCTGTTAGAAAAAAATTCTAGTTTAGATGTTGCTGGGATCAGGGATCAAACTCAGGTCTTACGTAGTGGTAGTAGCTACAGCGGCCGTTCAGTGTCCGTTTACTTATATTTTAAAAGTACCGTGTCAGTTTCATCTGCTTTATCCCAAGGCTTATCGTGTGGGTTTAGGTGAAAATGTTTGGATCAAAAAAAGGAAGACTTAAATAAGATATTAAAAATAATTGCTGCCTGAGATCTGCATCAACCTTGTATCATCCTATACTTATAATCACTTTTGTCCGAAGTTGAATTTAGAGTTTATTTCCTTTCGGCCCAGATTAATCATTTCGATGTCTTAAATAAGTCAACAGTCCGTCACGAACCAAGGATCTAAATTGGACATGCTATGCACTTATAGGCGACATACACAGTGCGTCTGATTCGCGAGTCATTTGTGTACGTGTTGACTCGCCTTCGACTACACACAGTTGAATCAATCAGAGTCGTGACGGGAGTGATGTTGGTGTAACTAACACATATTTATTTTCACAAACCCATCCCAACCGACTTAGACGCACAGTGTATGCCGCCTATTACATGTACAGTTTGCCATGAAAAAAATTCAAAAATGTCAAATGTTTTTAATTTATAAAAATTCTCAATTGTCAAAATTTATTTGCATGTGAAACCATTTTCATACAAAAGAAGCGATTGAAAATCAACTTTTGGTGCGTTCGCCCATGATACAAAAAAGAAGGTAATTAATATTTATACCAATGTAATAATATTTCAAATCAAAACCCATTATCAGTGCTTGGTATTTTTTTTTACATACGTAGCTCGCACTAATTTTATTAAAAATATAAAGCAGGGACACAGAAGAATAATTATTTCATAATGGAGCTTTAAAAAAGTCATCAAAGTTTTCGTAAGAATAATAAAAGTCTTTTGCTAATAATTATGTGTGCGAAATTTGTTTAAGTCATCGATAACTATTATTTTAAGACGTATATAATAGAAGTTTTTCAAAATAATTACCAACGGGTTAAACATTTTTAAGTTTAAAGACTTTTACTTTGAGACTTATGTATATTATAAGTCTTGTCGTAATAATTACCATTGAGATAAATATTTTTAAGCAGGGACGTGAACTGGATGAAAAAATTGGTCGGTTCGGTTCAGCGGTTCGAACCGTTTTTGCACTTTTGGATTGGTTCGTCGAAGCGGTTTTTTTGATCTTTGAACCGGGGTTTCGGTTCGGTTCAACGGTTTGAAAAACAAAAAAATAACGCGCAAGTTTAAGTGTCAAGTGCCACAACGCGCAAGGTTAAGGGTCAAGTGTCTGTCAAATGAGATGGGTTGCCTTTACGTTGCCACGGTACGTACTACCATGTTTATCAAAAAGAAAAAAGTAGGTACATTTATCTATTGAAAATTGGTTGAAACGCACCTTTAAACCTTTATAGAAAGTGGTTCGGTTTTCGGTTCAGATCAAACATTTGTGGAAAATTTCGGTTCGGTTAATGGTTCAGTTGATTAATAGAAAAAAGCGGTTTTCCGGTTCAAAACCGGTTCGGTTCAAAACCGGTTCACGTCCCTGTTTTTAAGTCTTCAAAGACTTTTATTTTGAGACTTATTTATTATTTAAGTCTTTTGATAATAATTATGAGCCCCAACTGGGCCCAAACTACTCGCCAACTAGTAACGATTTGGTCCCCACTTAACCCCGAACTGGTCCTGAACAAGTACCGTCTTTTAAGACTTAAAAAATGTTTTCGCGCTCATAATTATTATGAAAAGACTTTTATAATATAAGTCTAAAACTAAAAGTCTTTGAAGACTTAAAAATATTTTTCTCTCTGATATTTAGTATGAAAGGACTTTTATAATATAAGTCCTTGAAAAATAATTATAGATTACTCGAAAAATATTTATCTTAATATAATCATTATTGATTAACTTTTATTCTTTTCTCTTATAATAGTTATGTCTCTGATATAAAGTATTAAAGAAGACTTCATGGTAATTGCTCTTTTTATTTTATAATAAAAACCACGCGCAATGCTGTTATTTTTTCATTTTCTTATTTTGAATACAATCTTGCGATTTAAAAATCTAATTCTAAAGAATGTTCTTCCTAAATAAAACCTTTTTATATTTTGGTTTTTTTGGTTTTTGGTTTTGGTAATTCTGAATTTAAAGATTCTAATGTATGCAAAAAACCTGAAGTCGACTGGAACAGCCCGCTAAACAATTAACATATCGTCGTTTAAAGCATGATAAAAAATAGGAAGGTAGAACCGCTGAGAGGAATTCTCACACATTCTCATTTTCAATCTCAAACAACAACTTCGAACAATTCCCTTTTTTTTTACTCTCAATTTTATATGATTTTAAAATGTTGGCAAACTTCAAAAAAAATCATGGCCGACGAATTGAGAGAACGGGTTTACCTTACTATGTTTTTATCATGGTTTAAAGTACAAAGTGTGAAACCTAGTCGTCAACCCCATTTTCAAGTCCATCATATTTCACATCTTTGAATGTACTGATAAAATCTTCTGCTTTAAAAAAAAAAATTCTTCTAGTGATCAGGTAGCATCAAGGCACATTAAACAGGTAGTATCAGTAGAGCAAAAACAACATTTGCGTGTATTTTGTTGTTGCTTCTGGTATCGAAAGTGTCAAAAACTGTTCTGAATTTTTTCTTCTAAATCAAAGCGTGCCATGTGAAATACAAAAAATTATAAAAAATAAAAAATTGAAATTGGAAAAAATAAAAATTGATGCAACTTTCTTTCCTAGTAAATTTGTTTGCTTCTCGAAGCATTGATCCATCCTTTACAGGGGCCAGTAATCAGCGGTTGTGCTGCTGAGTTGGGCGAACGGTCCTAAAGCTGCTATTCAATCGCTTGTTTTGTATGGAAAAAGGTTTCACATGCAAATGGATTTTAACAATTCAGCATTTTTGTGAGAAAAAATTAAAAATATTTGACATTTTCGAGACCAAATAATTTGAAAATAAATCAAATCAGCTGCTCTACTGATACTACCTGTTCAATGTACCTTGGGTAGCATGAATTTGATGAAATGTCATAATTTTATTAAAAGTCAATTGGTTAACAACAACAACGAATGTCATTAAATGGAACTAACTTCTTTTTTGTATCATGCTTTTGCCTAACTCAGGAGCACAAACGTTGATTACTGGGCCTTGCAAAGGATGGATCGATGCTTTTGAAGCAGCCAAGTTTACCCAGAAAAAAGTTGCAGCAAATTTTATTTATTTTTTTTCCCCAATTGTGGTTTGTATTTCACGTGGCATACTTTCATGTAGAAAAAAAATCAGAATACTTGTTTGACACTTTAGAGACAAGAAGCAATAACAAAATACATACATGTGAATATTAGTTTTGTTCCAATGCTACTACCTGTTTCATGTGCCTTGATATTATCTATATCTACTTTGTCATAAATTTTAATTTTTATATAGCTACGAGTATTTTTAACAATTACTTTCCTTTTTCGTACACCATGCAGCTGACCACCGAAGAGAGTGTCTTGTTTTCTTTTTCGCCAGCTGCGGATATGAACTTGTTTACAAACTTTTACCACAGGAACAAATAATATTTCCTTAGTGCAACACAATAGGATGTATTAACTTAAAATCCGTACAAGTTTACAAACACGCGTGTGTATTTTGTATATTGAATGACAGCGTGTGGGAGCAATTTTTTTCCTACTGCAACGCACTGCTGACCGACTTAACGCCACCGATACATGCAACTACAAATTTATACATATGCATGAATAGTATATAGTATATGTATACTAATATGTATGTTCTTACACAGATATGTATACATACATCCGTTGTTTTGCAATGATTTTCAATTGTT
The DNA here is from genome assembly GCF_001687245.7 of Rhagoletis zephyria. NCBI lineage: Eukaryota > Metazoa > Arthropoda > Insecta > Diptera > Tephritidae > Rhagoletis > Rhagoletis zephyria. Next base: position 15,873 of record NW_016159637.1, read on the forward strand.
GGTGAATTTTCTTTCGTATCCTTTGTACATTACGGCGAGACAGGTGTGTATGTAGTTATGTAGTTGGTTGACAAAGTCGACGGTACAGGAAAAAATAAATAACAAAACAATATTGACTTTCACTGTCGCGCGTTAAATGTGTCAAAATCAATCGCTAAACCGGGCGCGACAACCTTAGGATTTCATTTTTAATGCCGCTTAGCGCGTAAAATAATACTTGCACTTTATCGTTTTTTTTCTTTGTATGTACATACATATGTATGAGAGTATTTAACAATGAAAATATATACATATATAAAAGTATGAAATTGGGTCAACTAGTTGAGTAAATGGGATAAAAAAAGAGCGTAGGACGTGATCATACAAACACTTCCTTTCAATTAAATACATACATACATACATATGTTAAATACATGTACATTGCATTGTTTACCGATTATTATAAATTTATGCGCACACTTAGTGTATACAAGTAGCAATATGGCATGAATAAGCATAACCTTGAATGCATTGAAAAATACAATTAGTTTGTGGTTCAAAATTTTGTAATTCAATACACTGCAATAATGGTTGCAAGTACACGCTGATCGGTGACTTCAGTGCAGTGCGCTAAATTGACTAAACTGGAAAAGAAAAAAATCATATACTTAAATATACATACATATGTATGTACATATGAACAGTATCCATGTAGTAAGCACAACAAATCAACAAAGTAATTTGGCAATGGTGGACAAGACAAAGTTGGCAATACAAGCAGGCGCACAATAGAAATTAAAAAATATGTATATGTATATATGTATGTATATAAAAAATTAAGTCATACTTTGGGATGGGCAATGTACAATAGTACTTTTTCATGCACGTACATACATAAAATACATACATATGTACATCATATGAGTTTTGACCGCTAACAAAACGATTTATGTATGTCCAAAGTACTGCGCTTCATACAGAGCTCTAGCTTATAAACTTGGCCATTAACAGCTTTTCAACATCATAGCCCAGTGAGACAAGGGAGCCTTGAAACTTGAACTAGAACACCTGATGGACGTTCACTTCCTTAGGTACGGTAACGCAGGGGACACAGTCACTCCTGTGACAGAACACCCTAGAACCCATAGGCAAGGCAGTCCAGTTGAAAAAATCATCACTGCAGTTAAAGTAGCTTGGCGTATCAGTTCCTTCCAACCCAACAAATCTCCAGGTGCGGGTGGACATCTTTCCAGCTAAGCTACAACGAGCAAGTGCCACGGTAAATTCGTGGCTAATGACCATATATAGGGAGAGTCTCCTTAGCTATATTACAAAGCCATGAAAGGAGGTAAGAGTGCTCTTCATTCTCAAAGCAGGGAAGACGAGCCACAGCACAGCACTGCAAAAGATTTTAGACACATTAGGCTTGCATCATTTTTCCTCGAAATACTGGCTTCTGTGTCTGCAGATCATGCGACGCGATCAGGGGTACTGAGAACTTCAGCGAGGCCCAAAATGCCTACCTCAAAGGTAGGTCGGTTGAAACAGCCCTGTACGATGTTGTTGAGAGTATAGAGAAAGCATTAAACCCCAAAGAATACGCGCTGGAAGCCATTTTTAGATGTGGACTGGAGCCATCAAAATCGAACAAATTTCGAACTCTGTCTCTCAATCGAGCAAATCCTGAATTGTGAAAAGAAGCAACGTTTTTGGGAGTTATTCTCGACTCTAAAGTTTCCTGGAAAAGGAACACTAAAGTGCTGAGAAATAAGGCGCTCAGTGCTCTCTACTCCTGTAAAGTTACAATTGGGAAAGACTGGGTGCTGCGACCGCATATAGGACACTGGATTTATACGGCGGTAGTTAGACCTATTCTCACATATGGCGCGCTGATATGGTGGCAGGCGGTTGGCACCAAATCCCATCTACTCAACCTGAAAAAAGCGCAACGACAAGCATGCCTATACACAACAGGGGTGAATTGCTCAACACCCCAGGCGGCACTAGAGGCACTCCTGGACATTCCACCCATAGACCTATACGGTAAATGTACCGCAGGGCGTCTAACAGGCTGCGAACAACTTGTAAGGGTCACGCCACAATCCTCGAATGAGTGGGGTTGTAGTACAGTGGTTGTGACTATCAGGTCATCGAAATTTCGATGTTCATTTCCCCGACAGAAGTGAATGGGAATTTAGTATTGCTCTCAGCGATGAGGAAACACCCATTTTCAAGGACGGCTTCAAAATGAGTATCGGAACCTGATCGGACCTCTTCTCTCAGAAGTTACCTCTGGGAGAGTCCTATCAGAGTCCGGATCACCGCAGGGTTTTTTAGGATGAGATATATGCAATTGACATGGCGGCAAGGCTGGTAAGCATGATCGGCCTAGCTCCATCTAAACTTGCCTTCGTTGTTGACAGTCAGGCGGCTATCAAAACCTTAGGGTCGGCAACGACTAACTCGATATGCGTTAAGGAATGCCGAAGATCCCTACAAGTTCTTCAGCAACACATAATCAATCTTTAACAAGTCCCGGGGCATAGTGGTGTCTCAGGAAATTAGAAAGCGGACGAATGTGTTAGAAAAGGATCTGATGGTACAAATACAAGTAGGCATCACAATGGCTTTTATGGCCTCCGAGTGAACTCTTTTCAGAGCTGCCCGTTTAACCTAACCTAACCTATTCTTGGTAGACAACGATGGTCGGGTATACCTAACTCTAATGACGCAAATTTATGTATACATATATGTGCGTCACCAAATGCTGGCACTTCAGTAGCATTGCCAAAAACTGTGAGGGAATTTTCGTGGTGTTACAATGACACCAACAAAAATAGACAGTTAGGTTCCGCCACTTCTCTACAAGGTCAGATATCTTCAGCAGAAACAAGATATATTTTCCAACAATCGATTAAAATATGTAACATTCCCTTAACTTCCCTCAGAAGCTATTAACAGATGCAGTCTTACTCTTTGCAAAACTTGTTTGTCTTTTTTCCACAATTTGCTCTCCTAGTGATTGTACCTCTTTCCTTATTTTCATTTGGTAAGTAATTACACTCTCATCCTATATGGAGGTCTTACGATGCACTTACGATAGTCGGTCGGCAGGTGCTCAAGAGCTCTAGAATCGCCCAAGCATTTCTCGTTCGAATAAGACTTGCGATAACTCGATACTCAGTCGTCCGTATAAAATGAAATGAAATGAAATGATATAGGACTGAGAAAATGCGCGACATACATAAATCCCTACAAAAAACTATATACATATACGTATATAAAATATAATGCAAGGCACAAGTGAGATCATTACTTGCTGTCTACTTAGGCTTTGGTATTCGTACATATAGATCGTCAGATACAAAGAATTTAAAGTTACTTAAAATTTGGAGTGCTGCTCAACTCACATTTTCAGTCATGGCGTGGCAAATTCATACCCTGCAGTAAAATTTAGAGACAGTCTGTTAAAGTGCTAGTTCCGCCATATACATTTCAGATCCATTTCTGAAGTAGTTAGTTCAGAACGGCTGCAAAAAGGGACAGTTGAAACAATTGGTGTGCTAGTTGCGCTCTATTGAGAAGTAAATGCAAAAATTCTCACTGTAACATCGTTGGTCGCGAGTTCAAATCGCGGTGGAGGCAGCTGTGATTTTCAGATTTAATAAATTAAAAATGTTGAGTTGCGTTTAAAAATTGGAAGATAATTATCAAATTTAAAATAAAAAAAATAATAAAATAAAAATAATAAAATAATAAATAAAATAAAAATAAAATAAAATAATGAAAAAAAATTAAATGAACTGCAATATGTAAAAGAACCGAAAAAATTAAAAAAATATCAACATTTTATTCATAAAAAACTTATAGTCCCAGAACTGTCGAAAATGAACCCAGTTCAGAACTAGTGCGAAATTTCTGCAGAGGTGGCAATTTCCACATCGTAGGACCTACATAGCTATGTAAACGAGACAGTTGAAAGCATTGCGTTGGGATAGATCGAGAACCAGTACTGCCTCTTAAAGAGCTAGTTCTGCGCTAGTTCTGAACTGGCGCGATTCTGCACGGTACATACATATGTAAGTATGTATGTGGGGACATACATTTGTTTGGACAAACGAGACGCAAATCATAAAACCAAAACACAACTTTTGTGTGTATTTCGACACATTACGTGACAATTAGAATGGCGATCAGATAGTACTAGATCGATCTACATACATACATACAAACTGATCGGTATCTAACAAGCAGAACTCCCATAATTTCAGTGAACATTTGATTCTTGGCATATGGTTTTTGGGTGCTCTACTAGAGTTGTGTAATTTTTTTAGATTCTCTTTTAGATCATGGGTAAACTTAAGTTTTTTGCGTATTGTTCTATAACATAAAGAAATAACAAAAACGTGCTTTTCGACAAAATAGGAATAGAGATAAAAATTCATAATGTATGTACATTTATAAAATCATAAAGAGCGAAGAAATCAAGAAGTGGTAATGGAACTAGAAATAGAAATACTAAAAGCGAAGCAACATAAAAAGTGTTGAAAAGCANTGTACATTTATAAAATCATAAAGAGTGAAGAAATCAAGAAGTGGTAATAGAAATAGAAATAGAAATACTAAAAGCGAAGCAACATAAAAAGTGTTGAAAAGCATTTGAGACAATGGATAGCAATATGCTTATGTATGTACATTAGACTGCATCACTCCCCATACAAAAAAACAAAATCGTTACTGTTTTTCATTAGAATTATAAAATCTATTATATTTTAAGACGTCCACCAAAATGTTTCGGACAAATATTAAGATTTAAGCGAGCTGGACCGATTTGAAAATACCTCCAAAAATGGAGTTTTTTATAAATAAAAATAGTTTCTTAAAGATGTTTTGTGAAAAAATACCCTCAAATGACAAAACGGTTTAAGTTAAAAAATTTACATACTAATATTAAAAAAAAAAAAAATTTTTTAATTTTGAACGGAATCGTAACAATGAGATTTTTGATGCTGGTTTTTAACTTTTTTCAAAGATTGATATAAGAAAAACTTGAATAACTGAACCTAAACTCCTCCGATTTAGACTTGTGAGGTATCATTGGAAANTATTGGTATAAGAAAAACTTGAATAACTGTACCTAAACTCTTCCAATTTAGACTTGTGAGGTGTCATTAGAAAGGTATTTTCTCACCCTTTTTATTTCTTTGCTAATAAGCTCATTCAAAGGCTGAAATAGAAAGGTAGGATGAACGAACATTTTGTGATCCCGTCGGAAAAACCGCAACTCTTTTTGGTAGTGCAGTCTATGGTACATATGTACTTTAGGCTGCCTCGTCGAAAAAAAAAAACTTGTGGATTTTCCACGGGAATTTCAAAATTTATTAATTCTTAAAACACTGTCTAAATATTTAGAAAACAATATCAAGATTTACGGGATTTGAAAGTACCTCCAAAAATATAGTTTTTTATACTTACATAAATAAAATAATTTTTTTTTAATATATGATAAAACCAGCTTAAAAAATCTGCATGAAAATATTTGAAATTTTAATCAACGGAATCTTAAAGAAAATGAAGGTATGTATTTTCAAAAAGCGTCCAGCTCACGAAAATCTTAATATTTTTCCGAAATGTTTTGACAGCCTCTTAAGAAGTCATAAATTGTTAAATTCCGATGGGAAAACAGTACCATTTTTTTGTATGGAGAGTGATGTATCCTAATGTGCATACATACGTGTAGAACTAAGAAGACACCAAATAATCGTACACATTACTTTTATATAATCTAGTTGCTTTTAGCTGGTTGGTTTGCCAGTTCTTTCAGAAAGCATATATACATATATGTATGTCTGTATACTAATGTTAATGTTAAGGTCACTTCATTAGAAATGCCGTGAAATTGTGTTCGTTGTTAGCCGTATTATTATGTATTGCCTAACTTACCTCGTCTTANTAATATATGATAAAACCAGCTTAAATAATCTGCATGAAAATATTTAAAATTTTTATCAACGGAATCAAAAAGAAAATGAAGGTATGTATTTTCAAAAAGCGTCCAGCACACGAAAATCTTAATATTTTTCCGAAATGTTTTGACAGCGTCTTAAGATGTCATAAATTGTTAAATTCCGATGGGAAAACAGTACCATTTTTTTTGTATGGAGAGTGATGTACCCTAATGTGCATACATACGTGTATAACTAAGAAGACGCCAAATACTCGTCACATTACTTTTATATAATCTAGTCGCTTTTAGCTGGTTGGTTTGCCAGCTCTTTCAGAAAGCATATATACATATATGTATGTCTGTATACTAATGTTAATGTTAAGGTCACTTCATTAGAAATGCCGTGAAATTTTGTTCGTTGTTAGCCGTATTATTATGTATTGCCTAACTTACCTCGTCTTAGCTTATTGTAATTAACTACAAACCATTTGTTAACCAGCACCGTGAAGTGCATAATACCACATAATTCCCATATCACTAGACCACTAATAGTTAACGAACGCCCATTTAACATCAATCAACTGCAATTGCATCTTTGTTGCTAAAANCATAATTCCCATATCATTAGACCACTAATAGTTAATGAACGCCCATTTAACATCAATCAACTGCAATTGCATCTTTGTTGCTAAAAGAGTTGTTGATTTTCTCACTTTTCATGTGATCTTTCATGCATTCATTAAAGCTAGACGCTACAGACAAAATGTAACTAATGTGTGGCGCATAAAAATGCCGGTAGTATTTTCTACCAGCTGTATATGGAGATTAATAAAAATCTTACTGGTTTTGCGCTTTAAGATTACTGGGTATTTGCATTTGTAGCGTAGGCGTGCAGGAATTCACGGGACAGAATGATCGCTATTTTTGTTCTTTTCTTCATAAGGGGAAGCGTCGGAGAGTTTCGCGGTTCGNGCGCTACAGACAAAGTGTAACTAATGTGTGGCGCATAAAAATGCCGGTAGTATTTTCTACCAGCTGTATATGGAAATTAATAAAAATCTTACTGGCTTTGCGCCTTACGATTACTGGGTATTTGCATTAGTAGCGTAGGCGTGCAGGAATTCACGGGACAGAATGATCGCTCTTTTTGTTCTTTTCTTCATAAGGGGAAGCGTCGGAGAGTTTCGCGGTTCGCCACAGTCCAACATTTGAATGCAATTATTTAAAAAAAAATGTCAGAGATTCTTCTTTCGGGTGATAATGAAGACTCGAAAGCATGTAAGGATTCCCGGCAAACTATCACCTTTATTTGGTCTCACTCCCTTTAAGTGATTCACAAATTTGGAATTATAATAAAATTTAGCAGAATGAAAATTTTAAATTTTCAATGACTGAATTTCAAATTTCTGATACAATCGGGCAAAGTGAGAAAAGTATGCACATAAAATTTATGACCATGCATACGCTAATAACTGTTTATGAATTATTGCTAATAATTTTCTACAATATCACAGCGGGATTATTGACAGTATCTTATCAGAAAAGATTTCTTTCGCAGAAATATAATTTTTATTATTCAATTTACAGCTTTGGTTTGAGTGGTGCTCTAAGAGATATTAAAAACAATATGTGTATAATAAATGAATTTATTTCAGTTGAATCATGCAGTTTAGTTACTAAACAGCCGGCATTTACTAGATCTAGATACGAGAGTCGTTCGATAGGGCAGTGAGCTATTTAAATTTTCTGCGTAGTAACTTTAAATGCAACACTGTTCCCGTCAGCTACCAACTTTAAACTCGTAAACTTTTATTTAAACGCCACTGAAAACAATCGAAACTCCTAAACTTTGATGGAAAAAAGTGACTCTCTAGTGCTTTTTAAAAAAATTGTATTTGGCGCTTATACTTTTGCTAATTGCCAAGCTACTCATACCATATGTGGTGTGCATCTTGATGTTGTTACACAAATGAAGGGATCTACAGTTTTACGCCGCCTTCCTACGATAAATGGATTTTATAAGAAGCTTTTTCGAGGCAGAAAATACACTTGGAGGTTTGCCTTTGCCTGTCGCCGCTGTTTAAAAATAAATATTTTCTATATGTATATATATATATATTTTTTTTTAGGTGTTGCTTTGATCAGTTGTCGAACCTCGGCCCCACGGAGTGGTAGTACGCACCTGTAACCATTCGGAAACAGCGGACGTACGTAGGTGTATGAAATCGAGATCCAACAATTTTTCAACAAAATTACCACTGACTTCAAATTCGTAAAAAACGTGCCCACTTTTTACTGTTAAGTTTTTTATGTCCACTTTTTATAGTTCAACAGTCGTTGTTTACATTTTACGCTACATATTTTTTATCCACTTTTCAAAGACACACATTTTTTAACAAGCCAAAAATGTTTGAGCATTTTTCTAATAATCAAGTTTTTAATTGCCTTAAAAACTATGTACAGTTTTTAAATGACCAAATGTTCTCCAGTTTTTAAAATTATCAAAAGTTTGTAGTTACTTTCATGAGCTACAAGTACTAGAAATGTGTTAAAATTCTTTAATACCAAACACTCAAGTATCGACATGTTTTGCTTGGCTTGAGAGATAAAAACCATTTGTACAGCTGCAACACTAATGTCTGCCATATTTAACGAGTATAAACGAAAAAAGAAGCAGAAAAATAAATCTGTAATTTATTTCATGATAAAAACATAGCAAGGTAGAACCGTTCTCTCAATTTGTCGGCCATGATTTTTTTTTGAAGTTTGCCAACATTTTAAAATCATATAAAAGTGAAAATAAAAAATTGAAATTGTTCGAAATTGTTGTTGCTTGAGATTGAAAATGAAAATGTGTGTGTGAGTTTGTGAGTAAATTTAAAAATTAAATTGTTTGGAAACGTCAAGAATTTTAAAAGTGACTCTCAGCGGTTCTACCTTACTATATTTTTATCATGATTCATTTTATCATTTTGATAAAATGTGTACGTTCATTTTTATAGCATGCATATGGTTATATATATTCATACAAAAATGATATATACGTATGCACTTACATACATATATACCCACTGAAACCTTAACATTTATCAATTAGTCCATGATATCGATGATGGAATTGAAAAGAAAAACGATAAGCCTTATGCATTGACTTTTGGGTTAATTACTACCTTGGAATGTTTTTAAAAACATACACATCGAACCCTAACTGCCAAAAGTACGTAAGCGATATTATTTTCGAAAATTTATTTTTGTTGCAGGAATGCATTTTGATGCTCTAGGAACACTTCTGCATCAAAAGGAAAATTTAGAAAAAAAAATGTCGCTTGCATCTTTTTGGCGGTTAGGACTCGATATGTTAATATCAAAATATATACATATTACAAGGTATTAAAAAATATGGCGATAAATAACCCAGAGAGAGTTGACCGCTTCTGGGAAAAATTTTTGTCATATCTTCAATTGTACTTACGAAATTTATTGGCTTCTTTAAAACAGTCACTAAAGCATTTTCTATATGTATAGATATAAAAATATGATTATTTCCAGTCAATTGGGAACTTTTGCTTTGATGTGTACGAAATGCATTTCTTATATTTCTGTAAACAGCTTATTGTCCATTGAACTCACAATTTTACTTCATACTTTACTTTAGAAGCCTGATTACATTCAAAAATGATTCTTATTATGACTCATTAACAGTGTAGCTGAAATGTGTCAATACTGCAACATTTATAAAGAAACACATATGTAGTATATGCATGTATGTATAAAGTCTTATCTCTCAGCAAATATTTTGCCAATTATACGAGAGCAATTTGGTAAGTTAGAGATTTTTTGAATTTCCCGTGTAGCAGTTTTAAATGCAACACTGCCCCTGTCAACTAACATCTTTTAAAATATTACTGTCAAATTTCGAGCGAACTACGTCATTTAGATTGCGTTTGACTGACGTTGAAAGAAGATAACTTGGTGAATTTTTAGGAAAATAAAAAACTGGTTTTAATCTATAACTTGTACGAGCTGCTACCCCACCTCGAATATTCTTGCGATTTAGCCACATCCGACTATTTTCTGTTTCAAACACTGGGTAGTACCTACAGCATAGGTTTGCAAAAAAAAGTGTATGCATTTTAAACCCAACCTATATACATATCCCTCTGTTATTCGACATGCTGAATAGGGAAAAATTCATTGAATAAACCTGAAAATTCAATAAAATACTTCTGGATTTGACCTTGGGATGACCTTGGCATGACCTTTAGATGACCTTGAGGAATCAAGGGACCCCATATTCGGATTCAGACAAAGACAAATTTTTTTTATTGAATAAATTTGTGTTGTCCTATTTGACCCCCAACTGACCACGAACCTGACATGATGGAGCCTAACAGACCTCGTTTAATATGCATAAACTTTTTTTTTACCTGTGTTTTAGGCATACCTTTTTCTACCGATGAAATCATAAATTTACAAAAAAAAAANATTTCTTATATTTCTGTAAACAGCTTATTGTCCATTGAACTCACAATTTTACTTCATACTTTACTTTAGAAGCCTGATTACATTCAAAAATGATTCTTATTATGACTCATAAACAGTGTAGCTGAAATGTGTCAATACTGCAACATTTATAAAGAAACACATATGTAGTATATGCATGTATGTATAAAGTCTTATCTCTCAGCAAATATTTTGCCAATTATACGAGAGCAATTTGGTAAGTTAGAGATTTTTTGAATTTCCCGTGTAGCAGTTTTAAATGCAACACTGCCCCTGTCAACTAACATCTTTTAAAATATTACTGTCAAATTTCGAGCGAACTACGTCATTTAGATTGCGTTTGACTGACGTTGAAAGAAGATAACTTGGTGAATTTTTAGGAAAATAAAAAACTGGTTTTAATCTATAACTTGTACGAGCTGCTACCCCACCTCGAATATTCTTGCGATTTAGCCACATCCGACTATTTTCTGTTTCAAACACTGGGTAGTACCTACAGCATAGGTTTGCAAAAAAAAGTGTATGCATTTTAAACCCAACCTATATACATATCCCTCTGTTATTCGACATGCTGAATAGGGAAAAATTCATTGAATAAACCTGAAAATTCAATAAAATACTTCTGGATTTGACCTTGGGATGACCTTGGCATGACCTTTAGATGACCTTGAGGAATCAAGGGACCCCATATTCGGATTCAGACAAAGACAAATTTTTTTTATTGAATAAATTTGTGTTGTCCTATTTGACCCCCAACTGACCACGAACCTGACATGATGGAGCCTAACAGACCTCGTTTAATATGCATAAACTTTTTTTTTACCTGTGTTTTAGGCATACCTTTTTCTACCGATGAAATCATAAATTTACAAAAAAAAAATGACGGATTGCCTAAAACAAAATGCATATAGCTTTTAATAGATTTTCAAAGTGTCTTCGTAGTATAGTATGTATTTCGTAAAATGTTAAAGGTTTGAAATTCCTGTAACGTCAAATACTTGGAATCAGTAACAGAGTTTAAAACCTACATAATTTATTTAAAAAAATTTAAGAAATAATTTCGGCGGCGCGTTATTTTGAAACTAACAACGTAAGGCGTTATCGAAAGTGTTCATTTGGTGCTTTACTAATAGTCGACATTGGTCATGATAACAAAGAAAACATGGATTACCTCGTTAGGTGCTTACTTATTTTCCCAGTACATATGTATATGTAAAATTAATTAACTTATAAGAGAATTTTTCAAAAAACTCTCACACTTTTCTTATAGAACGCTGTTAGTGGTGCACCCTATCTATTTTTAAGTGCAAAAATATTAATGTGCGTAAGTACTCAATGCGATAAAAGGCAGCGAAAAATTAAAAACAATGTGCTAAAATTTTATGACTTTTTTACGTTCATACAACAAATGGGTATCACAAAATGTGCTAAAAGTAGAAAACTAAATTCCAACTAATAAAAAATTAAGCTCTTAAAAGAACTAAAATACGAAACATATGTATGTAATCTAGACATAGAATTCATAACAAAGGCATAAAAACCAAAACAAAGTAATAACTGCAGCCAGTAAGATGTTTTTTTTTATTCCTACATTTTTTTGGAATATATGTACATAAATATGTACCCACTGGGATGTCGTCATGTATAGTGATAAAGCCAGGAAACATTTTTCTCTTTTTTTTGCCGAGGCTAGGGGTCGCCTTTTTACATTTTTCGGTGACACCTATGAACTATTTTTAAACAGTTCTTCTACTGGACTAATGGAAATACTCCCTAAATAAAGTTTAATGATTTTTGGCGAACTTTAATTTATTGCCGTTGGGTTGGTCGAAACTGAGATCCGCTGGGTAAGTGCAGAACGGGTTACTTGAGGTCAATGAACTTTGGAAACGAAAAAATGTCTGCTCTGGACAAGAGCATCGATTTATCACACTTTATGATCCCACGGTAAATGCTGAATATATGTATGACGAAAAATTTAAAAAATTTGGCCAAATATAAAAAACTAATTTTATCGAAACTACCTTACTAAAATACTTTAGACTGGGGGATGTAAGGTGAATTTATTTTCAGGTGCGGTCTAATCTACCATGTACAAATGTGTATGTTTACCTATATGTGCATTAGACTTATCTGGTAAGATATCCGTAAGTCCAGATAAGTCATCGTCACACCAAGTGGGTACAACTAATATATGGGTCATTCTATGCAATATTTACACCCCAACATTTTTTTTCGAGTGAAGTATATATTTTTACATTCTTTATCGAAAAAAAGAAGCTACCTATTTTTTTATTTCGTCATGATATTCGAAAATCTCGAAAAACAAGTTCCCGAAATTTTGAACTCACGGAGAAGTATCTTCTTTCAATTGTTTGCTGTTGATAAACTATTTGTCGGAGAAAATCTGTTAAGGTATCAACATGTGCGTAATTACCTCGGCTTTCCATGAGAGTGTGAGATAGATTAAAACAAAAAAAGGCATTAAAAATCGATTTTTTTCATTTTTTTTTTTTTTTTTTATTAACTTCTTCATGGTTGATTTTTATTTTTTTCCACCTGAATAGTTGTCAAACTTTATGGAGTAAGCTGTAAACATTTTAGACTTTGACTTCTCCGTGAGTATAAAATTTCGGGAATTTTTTTTTAGATTTTCGAATATCATGACGAAATAAAATAATAAGTGTCTTCTTTTTTTCGGTGAAGAATGTAAAAAAAAATATATTTCACCCCAAAAAAAATATTGAGGTGTAAATATTGTATGGAATGACCCATATATACAATATAATTTTAATCACGTGATTAATCGATTCAAGTATGTATTACATTCTCGCTTATCAATCGAATTCTTTAGGCTAGGTACATAACCCAGCGGATTAAAATCGCTAATAGCTATCAAATATACAAATTCATATGGCGGTGTTTATGGTGCAGCGATGAACAGTCAGTAGCTTACCGACAGTAGAACGATGTACTCAGTTCCAAGTAACCGGTTATTAAAGCACAAGAGGTATGAAATGACTTGGACCATTTTCAAAATTATGGTCACATATGTACATATGTATGTATGTACGTACAGGGTGGTCCACATATTAGTTTATTTTTAAAAATCCAAAACAAAATGAACTAACAAAAAACATTTTTTTCGGTATATTATTGGCTTATTCGAATGAGCAAATATTCCAATTATTTATGGAACACGATTTCATTCATGTAGCTGCCTCGGCTAGCTTCGCAGTAGCGTATCATCTTAACGTAGTTTTCCAAGACCTTGGTGACGATTTCTGGCTCTATCTCACAAATGGCTTGCTCGATATTCGCCTTGAGGGCCGGATTCGTTGATGGATTTTTCCCATAACATCGGTGCCTATCTGCACTTATTTTCAACATATTTTCAGTGGAGATAAGGCATTTTTTAAGCAAATTCTAAGATAGGTCGTTCTTCAGTCAAATTCTGAAGCAGGTCGTTCTTGTAAAGTTTTCTGAGGTAGGGCGTTTTCGAGCCGGCTGTAGAGTTAGTTCAATCATCCACTCAGCCGTCGATATACGCTCAAATGTTCTCTTCATTCCAGCGTAGTTCCAAATAGGGTAGCCACCTAATTTTTAGAGTAAACAATTTACTTATTTTGTAAGATTCAAAAGGCATATTATTTTTTTTCAAAATTTTTGATATCGAAGCCTTGAGAACTGTAAAAAGTATATGCACTCCGAGCAAAGCTCTGTCAGCCTGGTACTTATCCAGTAATATCGAGAGTGATTGAGAACTTCATATGGTACGCAACTAGTCATTTTAATCTAACCCAAGCTCGGATTTGGGAATCGTTAATTTACAGAAATTGATAAATGTAAAAGGATGACGTACATAAATACCACTCGAGCTACTTTTTCAGGTCCTTTCCCGCTTTAACTACATATTTCGTTGCGACTTTTGGCATAAAGCCAGTATTTTTATTGCTACTTTCCGATGAAAAACCAAGGCGGTCTCCTATGAGATCAACACTGGGTTTTTGACCTTTTAAGAATCTCCAGTTCACTTCATCTACAAACTTTTCTGAGCATCGTCCTCAACCCACTCTAAAATTTATTTCAACATTTTTGTTATTTATCGAATAATGGAGGTTAAGACTTTCAATGAAAATTAAATGGATTGGCGCCTTAGAAAATCATGTTTTGCTTCTATACATACATGCAGTAAAAACAATAAATTCCAAATGATATATTCACCATAAAACTAAGTATTATCATATGTGCAAAATTCAATTCACGTTTCAAAAAACGAACGGCTACGCGATGAGTAACGCGCCAACAGCTCGCATATTCACACATAATAAAGTGGCTCACCACGATGTTTCAATGCAAATACTTAAATATGTATGTACTTATATCTGTGTATACAGACATATTTAAATACGAGTATCATACGCAGATGCAGATGTGAATATCCAACCTTTGTGTTTTACAACATTGTGAGTCAGCGCAGCAATAACAAAGTAAAATATACCAATTGTTTACTTCCATATGTTTCTTTCTTAACAACATAAACAATTGATCATTTTGTGATTGCGATCATTTCCAAGCAAAAAGAAAAGTAACCAAAAAGCGCTACTTTGATTTTCTTATGTCACGAAATTTTATTTATCTCCAAACTTAACCAAATAAGCGAAGAAGTAATGGTATTGAGGACTTCTCTTTCACCTCTTCCTTGACATTTGCTGATTTTTCAGCTTCAGCCGCTTCAGCAATGACTTCAAGATTTGGATTGTTGAAAGATTTCGTTGAACCGAAATTAAGGCTTCGAGAAGTTGCGACGAAAACAATTGTGCCATTAGGTAGTAGGACGGGGAACCTGCCGCCAAAGGCAAAACCAGGAAACCCACCAAAACCAGGAAAAGCACCAAAACCAGGAAAAGCACCAAAACCGGAAAAAGCACCAAAACCAGGATAGCCACCGTAGCCCGGATAGCCCGGATAGCCCGGATAGCCGCCATAACCAGGGTAACCACCATATCCAGGATTACCGGCATAACCAGCATTACCGCCATATCCACCAGCGTAACCACCATAATTATAATCACCACCATAAGCTGGCCGATGGTGTAGAGGCTGTGGTGTTGTGTATGGCTGATGTGTGGGCACAACTACTTGCAGATATGGTTTGCCGCCACCATGAAATTTGGCTGTTCCAGGCAACTGCTCTCTATGATGCGCATGCTGCTCTCCTTTGGTAGGGTTAGTTTCACAGGAGCTTGCGGCTGTAGATTCCAAAACGGTGTTGGAGGCCTTAGTCGGTTGGCGGGCGTTCTTGACTTCTTCTTGTGCCCGTGCTTCCACGGTAACTGTTTCAGCTGGTGCTTCACTCGCAGATTCAGCTTTTGCGTTGTCTGTCTCCACTTTGGAGATGGTATTTGCTATACTTTCCACTTGTTTTTGTTCCTTTTCAGTTAATTTATCCAAATCCTTTTTTACTACTGCTCGCTCTGCTATAGCCTCTTTAGCAACATCTGCCTGGGTATGCTTTTCATTGAAGGAGTTGTTGTCTAGTGCAACCACAAAGGCAACTGAAAGCGCTAGAAAAATATGGAAAAAATATTTATACAAACATATCTATTTAAATTTTAATTAAAATGCTTTCCCACTTACCCAAAGGTAGGCAAAAAACTATGCTCCACTGCATCTTTCCAAAAATGTACTACCCATTCTGAGTGCATTTCTCTCGCTTTTATACAAAATCTGTGATCTGTGGCATGGAAAAATTTTTACACTGAAGCTAAAGATTTTGTTGACATTTCTATGTTAAAAACATGTAAATTATTATAATAAATTTGATTAAAAAAAATTAGTTAATCCCGTCTTGTACCAAAAAGCGATTCAGAACTATGTAAATTTTTAAAGACCTTTTTAAAATACTTATCTACATATATATGTGTGTCCATATCTATGTTTTACATATGTAAATGCATCGTTGCAGCCTATTTGAAATACTAAATATTACCTCTTAGTTGGCTCCATGCAAATGTCATAACAGATTATGGCCTCGTTTGTTCTTCAACAGCATGGCTATATTACCATACAAATCGCTTTTCGATAAGTGGGAAGCTATTTATGTATTTACGGTAACTTTCTTCAATATTAAAAAAAAAATAGTTCTGAGAATTACTGAGACATCATAATAAATAAACAAGTAAAGAAGTATGTATAAGTTCAAGCGAAACCGAATATTATGTACCCGGCGCTTGTATTAAATATTGTTCTTTCGCCTTTCTGTAAGACCTTACAGAAAAGAACTTTCAAAAAATCCCTTTTGCAATTAAGCTTAGTATCCAGTTCTTAAAATAACGGTCAAGAAAAAATGTGCAATTATTTCGTGAGTGTCTCCAAAGGAATTTTGACATCTACATCTGATATTTCACAGCCTGTTGCCTCACTCTTTCCTCAAGAAATAATGGAACGGGCATATATTTAGTCTGTGCCAATAGCAATCCTCTTGACAGGATTTAGTCAGACCTTACAGGAAGTCGTTCCTATTGACATAAGACCTGTAAGTGGTAACACTTTTGAGAGAGTAACTGAGCAACTGTTCCTAGTCAGAAGTTACAGGATTTAGTCCGGAGTTTTTTTTCCTGTAAGTTCATGAAAAGTGTCAAACGATCAGCTGATTTACATGTGCAAACAAAAACAGAAGTCGGTGAAAGCAAAGAACCTTATATTTGTTAAATAAGGGAAGTAAACAACGAAATATTTGAATATCAGCCGGGCTCCCGTTTCCGAATTCGCAAAAATTTTGCGTTTTAGTTGTCAAATCGCATAATTGCGCGCTCTCACAATCGTATATCGCAAAATTTTCGCGGTTTCAAATCGGAGACTTTAGACTTAGTGGAATGAAAAGTAAATGAAGTTGCACGCTTAAATAACCGATTTATAAAAGCTTGGACAATTTTTATTTATTAAAAGAAATTCTTAAGATACATTTCGCGTACTTAAAAATAAATATTATATTTAATTTATTTTTTAATTTAATATTTACGGACCACATCACAAATTTTTCTGCAGCAAAATTGCCGAAACAACAACTGTTTGCGATTTGATTCAATCGATAAATCGATTAACTTCGCCAAATAATCGGTATGTAATTGAGGACGCCATTATTATTATTTGTTGAGAGGCGTTCTTGCACAGTATANCAGACAAATTTCTGTTGCAAACATGGATTGCCTTATTCTCTTTTTCGACAGAAAGCTTTAGAAAACCGTAGTAGAATATAGGGATGGGTAGTGAGGGTTGCAGTTCGATTTTTGCCGAATTTCGAATATTGTCCAGCCATTCAATTATTCGATTCGAAATTTGGTGTAACAAATTCGATTTTATTCGAATTTTCAACATTTTTTTTTCTCTGAAAATTTAAAAATTTGTAAGAATGGTAACTCAAATCGAAAAAGAGATTCAATTGAACTTACATTAATGTGATTAATTACCCGCACCGCTCTTCTTAGCTTCACAACCATAAATAAATACAAATCAGAAGTATTCTTATCTCAAATAAATATCTCAAAAATATAAAAAAAAAAAAAAAAATTTATCAAATTTATCATGTATGTATTTATTTTAGTATCAATTTAAAAAATTTACAAAATGTTTATTGAAACTAATTTTTTGGGATGTATAACGTGCAGTTCCGCATTATCTCCTTTCCGATGGAAAAGAAATTATCGAAATCGGTCGAGTTAGGCGGTAATATACATAAAAAATATAATAAAAATGAAAAAACAAATAAAAAAAATATTCCGACGAACTGATAACCTCTCGTTTTTTGGAAGTCGGTTAAAAAGCAGCTAAATCGGCCTATAAATAAGTAAGATATAGGACTTTTTATTTTTTTACGCGGAAGACTTTTCGCTGGAATCGCCCATATGTATGTATTATAGTTACGGTGACCATCCGTTCTGTTTTTTGCAGGACCGTACTGTTTTTCAAAGGTCGGTCCTGCGTAGTTTTTCAAACCTAAAAACCCTGAAAATGTACTGTTTTTTTCAAGTTTCCTGCATTTGTCCCACATTTTATTCGTTATTTTAAAATTATCGGACAATGGATGGATTTTTTCAAAAAAGTGTTTTTTGGTACTTTTCGTAGCTTTTCTTCAATATCTCATGAAAAAATCTCCCAATCAACATAAGCGACTTACAGCTCGTAGGGTACTGATGTGCCTCTTACCAAAATATATATCTTGTGGCGACTTCAATGAAAATTATTAGTGCTACAGGCGACCATTTGCATTTTGTCGTCAAAGTCGAAAAAAGTGAGAGTTTCAATCAAATACGCAGTTTTATTTGATTATTTTTTTTCATTAGTTTAAAAATTCGATAAATTATATATATCACTATAGTATATTTTTAGCCACAGATAATGAAAATCGGATTAGAAATGTAGATGCTATGAAGCGCAATCTGCACAAATTATATATTTTTGTAAAGGGCACATAAATACCTTTGTAACTCGTTGTTTACGTCGACTCATGAGGTCGATTTTTGACAAATAACTGCGAAAAGTGCCAAAAACAAAAAACAAAAAAAGGGTATTGTTTTCGTTTTGAATGACTCAAAATTTGCCTATAAAATAATCTTTTAAAGATTTTCACTTTTCGTGTAAGCTATTGTTAACCGACTTCCAAAAAAGGAGGAGGTTATCAGTTCGTCGGAATTTTTTTTTTTTTTTTATTTATGTTACCGCATAACTTTGCACCACGTCAACCGATTTCAATAATTTTTTTTGCAACGGAAAGGTAGTGTCTCAGAGGTCAGATTGGTTTAGATCCGATCATTGGATCATGAAATATATAGATGTATATATATTTTTTTTAAGTCGGTTTTTTTTTGCTAAAAATTACCTGTAATTATAATGTGTTTTACTATACTTTTATAAATACTCATGTAAAACAAGATTAATATCGATGAAGAAAACGTGATTCGTTTTTAAAGTTTAAAATGTATTAAGAATTTAGAATCATAAATACTCTTTTGATATTTTTATACTACGTAAATATATGTAGACATATTTTTGAAAAATTGTCCTTCATTTTGAATCCATATTTATGGTCACCGTAATTATAGTGCATCTGCAAGGACAAAAATATATATCGCCACATCTAACAAATACCAAACTTTTTATTTGGTACAAAATACATATGTATGTATATGCGTTTGAAGTAAGCTAATGCCTGCATTTTTCTTCTCTTTGTAGGCTTTTGCAGAAATAAATTGTTAAAGGTAAGCACTAATTGATTGCTAATTATGTTAATTTTTTACATATATTTACACATACATGCATACCCAGTACGCGAATTTTTGTACTCATTTAAAATACCATTTCAGAGTCTAGAGCCATAAATCATTTACAAAAATATGTATTCAAATTTAATCAATAACCAACGAAGGCAGTAGTGTTGTGTTAATTTTGAGTATGTAGTACATACGTATGTATGTATGTATATAAAATGCCATTTCGTTTATGCACATAAATGTACAGTGTACGTTTTACACATATACTCGTAACTATGTATGAATATATGAGTGGTGAAGCTTTGCTTTATTGACTAAAAAAAATATGATTTTAATAGTCTTTCTACTTGCGATTTCTTTAAATAAAACATGTGAATTTTAGTTTAAACATTTTAGCCGGTTTTAGCCGCTTTTTTTGTCAATATAGCCGATCGGCCCAAAAAGTTCTGGCAACACTGATCATATTGCTAAACCAGTGCTAGTTCCATTTAAACGTTGTCTCTTAAGTTTACCATTTTCTTTACATTCTTATGTTAGTCAACAGATTATCGTCAACGTAATTTCGTCGTTGGCAGCCTAGTTGTAGGCAATGATTTTGTTGGAAGGCACGATCGCGATCGCTGTGCCAACAATCAATACCTACCCAGCAGAAAATCTGACTAGCTCAGAACTAGCATAGGACTAGACCTCTTGCCGACAGTACAAGTTCTACCTTAATACCCAATCAATGCTTTCAACTGTCCGGCGGCAATTGTCGCCGAATGTATTACTTTGCATCTAGTTTTTAACCAGTTCCGTTTTGGAGAGTTTTTTTATAAGAACACGTTTTCCGTTTTTTCTTTTCTTATACAAATTCCATTTTTGTTACACATTTTATTAAAAAAAAATATATTATAAGCGACACGAAACAATCTATAATCATTAAATATGAAAACTCACAACTGCCTCCAGCGCGATGTGAACTCGCGACCAGTGATGTTTGAGTCGGAGGTCTTCTCGCTGAGCTACTTTCGTATTGTTCGACAAGTGAGAATTTGTGCACTTACAGACACCGCATGTTTCAACTGTCCCGCTCTGCAGCCGTTTTGCACCAGTTCAGAGAGAGTTCTGAAATATGTAGTCCGGAACTAGCGCATTGCCAGACTGTCTCTAAATTTTACTGCAGGGTATTCAGAGATATGTATGTGCACTTGTAAATGGATATACATACATATATGCATGTATAATATATATTACGTACTGATAAGAAGCAGAAAAGCAATGAAATCAATTCGCGATTATTAAAATTTAAAGTGCATCACAGTATGTATATAGATAAAGTATACACAGTGGCGGATTTTCAGTCTCGTCCGCCATAGGCCCCATAGTGCCAGTCGCTCTTTTCCAGCTCCCATTATCTAGGTACTGCCGACTTTTTCAAAATACATATATTATGGTTAAAATAGCATCGGTCGCTGTGTTGCTTACTGCTAACATTTGTCGTTTTATACGAGGGATGCCCAGCGCTGGCAAAATTTTGCACTTGCTTATGGAGTTCTGTTTTATACCTTGTCGTTGAACAACAGACGATAGAATTGCTTTTGCAAATTTTTGAAAAAAAAAATGTCGCTAACTGGTTAAGAATCTCCCTCAGGTTAGTAGTAAAATAAAATGTATTGTTAAGTTCCTTCGACCTGGATTTTTTAAAACCATATAGCTTTAAAGGGTTAAGTTTCGCTATATTGAGTCTACAACTTTGTATTTGCTTTGGAGCGTGCACGTCTTGTTACCACCAATGTATTTCATTGGCATATTGGCTAGCCCTAAATCCGCCACTGAGTATATTCTCGTACCTTTGTTAGGAATAATCTGTTTACTATTGTTTCGACATGAATTACTCACATCTTCAATAAATTGCGATTGCATCATGGAAAACGTTCTACTTTCAATTCATTTGGGGAATTGCATTTACTTCTTATCTTTCTATGTATTCAATGAAACAAGACTAGATTCAATTAATTGTGTTACGTCAACATTTTAATCAAGAAAAAGCCATATTTAAAGATGCAAATATTCAATTCCCAGCTAAGTATGCATAAATAATTACCTAAACCGGCATAATTAAATGCACAGCCTTAGAAAGTTTGAATCGGCCTTCTTCAGATTATATCGACGGCTGAGTGGAAGATCGCCCTATCTCAAATGAGGTTTCGAAAACATCCTACCTCAGCAAACAGTTGGAAAGTGCTCTATTTCAAAATATGGTTTAAGAATGTCCTATCTCAGCAAATGGTGCGAGATTGGGCGTTTTCTGAACCAAATTCTGAGATAGTGCAAACTTCAACCAAACTCTCATATTGGGCGTCCTTCAACTGATTGCTGAGATAGGACGTTTCCAAATCAGCATCCCAGATAGGGCAATCTTCACTCAGCTGACGATAAACATACATTCGAGAAAAAGCGAGAACTTTAAGTTTCAAAGTCTGTTCCTGGTATCGTTTACAAGAAGGTATGTATAAGCCGATCTTTGGTACGATTACCCTTGGAGGAACAGTGCTTGAATACTCTGACAAAGTAAAATAAATTTCTTGGGGTAACCGTAAATAAAAAACTAAGTCGGAATTCCCATCTAGACAAACCTCTTAGTTACGCCACCCGGCGATATGGGCCTGTTTCTGGATAAACATGGGGTCCGAACTCCGAATTATTTAAACTCCTATATGGTACTATAGTCCGTCTAATTACAGGATCAGTGAGAACGTGTTCAACCGCGGTCTTACAGTCGATCCTGGGTTGGACTGCACCCCACATTTTTGTCCGAGCAGCAGAACCTTCAGTGAATTCACGAAAATACTGTTCATAACAAAACACAACTCAAAGGTATTTTAGGCAAAGTAACAGGTCTAGGAATTTGCGAGTTCTCTGAATCTATGCAAAAGTACATCTACTTTGAAAGGAAGGGAAGGTCTCGTCAAATGATTCACCTGAATTGGATCCCAGATATGTACACTGGTACACCGACGGATCAAACATGTCAGGCAGAGTAGATGCGAGTGTCTTTGGAACTGGCACCGAACTTTATATTGAAATATGTATGTATCTCAGGCCGAGGTACTAGCAATCTCAATTTTGGCCATATTAAACCAAAGAACGCCCTTTTTCAGAATTTGATTGAAAAACGCCCTATCTCAGCTGAAAATACATATGTGACCTGGTCTACGAAAAGGGAGCTTACGTGCGAAAACTAGTTTTCTGTGAAAAAGCTGTTAAAAGTAAGCAACTCGTTTCGTCAGTTTCTCATTATCTCGTTAATTGTTCTCCGCGCCGGACGTCCAGTAAGTGTTGTTGTTGGTCCNACCACGTGAAAAAGCATCTCATCTTCCATCCGAATCAACCAAAAAGTGAAAATTGATTTTTTGACACCTAAGCCCCCTTTCCGTAGACCAGGTCACATATATTGAAAATATTTTGAGATAGGGCATTTTTCAATCACATTCTGAAATACGGCGTTTTTCAACTAAATTCTGAAATAGGGCGTTCATGTAAAGTCCAGGAAGCCTTCACAGATTTGGACAATTAAAAGCATTTTTTTGATGTGAAACTTCTTTAGCGGCGGTTGGTTGGTTGGGAGTAAATTGGCAAATTCAACGCCAATTGCACACGGAAATGGTGCAACGGAAATGGTTAGGGCTTCTTGAGTATATGCACATGATATGAATTTAACAAAAACTTGTTAATGAAAGGTTAAAGAATAACACTTAGAAAAAGACCGCTACAAGAATGAAAGTAAAAATGTGTACGTACATAGATAAAGAAAAGTATAAGGCAAAGGTAAAAAACAAAGATGCGTAAAGATGAAGACAAAAATAAACTTCAAAGTAAATTTATACACTTTACAAATATAAGAGCAAAGGTGCATTCCCCTTCATGTAGATGAAGAAAATGATAAACATAAATGTAAAAACAAAGATAAATATAAAGAAAAAGATGAGGATGAGGATACCGATAACAGTAAAGATGAAGATAGAAGAACGATTAAAATAAAGGTAATAATCGAGAGAAGGTTATAGATAGAGACACAGAGACCCAATCTGGGAACTATTTTGAGATTCCAGTGATTTTCGGAATTCTCGGGACTTATCGATATAATAAGCGATATTTTTATCGGTTTTGTTATCGAAATTTTTTCCTATATTCCTGTCCATTTTGGTAACGATATCTTCGTAACGATATAATAATCGATATTTTCATCGAATTTGTTATCGATTTTGTAATCGATATTTTTAACGACTTTGTTATCGATAATGTTATTGGTTTTGTTATCGATATCGTTATAGGTCTTGTAGATATTTTTATCGATACCTTTATCGATTTTGTTATTGATTATTTATCAAACTTGCTATCGATTTCGTTATCAATTGTTTATCGATTTTGTTATCGATATTTTTATGGATTTTGTTGTCGAGATTTTTATCGATTTTCTAAGCGATTTTTGTTGTCGCTTATTTATCGATTTTGCTATCGATATTTTTATCGATTTTCTAATCGATTTATCAACCAATATTATTTATTTTGCTATCGAAATTTTCATCGAATTTGCCATTGATTTTGTTATCGATATTTTTATCGGTTTTATTATCGATATTCTGTTGGATGTTATTATCGATTTTTTTATCGATAGAGTATAAAGATAATAATGAAGGTAAAGGGAAACAGAATAACATAAATGTAATTGGAGCGAACAGGGGTAAGAGGTAGGGGTCTAGATAGAAGAAAAATACAAAAAATATAACCTTAAGCAGAAGCAGATGTACATATGTATCTATGTATATTGGTTATGAGACAAAATAGGCATGTAACGTAAGTTTCACTTCTCCAGTGTGGCCTAGGCGCACTTACTTTTTTTATTTTCATGCTGTTTAACAAACAGATCGTAAGTATAGCATATGAAAATTCATTCTTCAATAGACAGGTCTTTCGTTCATCAAATCGCCTTTTGAAAAGTGCTTTTAAAATCCGGTTACGTCCTAGGCATATATACGTACGTTAATTTTAAAACGTTCTTTTAGTTACTTAGGCATTAGAATGAGGCACTATGAAAATATGCATATATTTTTTTACTTAATATGTAGGTACCGTTGATAAAATACCCTAAACCAAATAATTAGACCGATATAATATTACCGCAAGTGTTTATTAAAGTATATTCTGCGAATAAATATGTATAAAAATATTTCTGTATTTGTGCATTTATATATTTATATATATTAATATGGCAGAATGTGTAGTTATTGGTCCAAAATATGAACTTGAATTCACAACACAAGCATGAAAGTAAACAACGTATTTAGCACACTGATAACAAACAAATTGTGCGAGCATTGGATGATGCAGCCAGCCTGCCAGTTCCAAACCGAATACACCATAATATTGTAATTTCCGCTCTCTAGGCGTGTGAACGCATCGTTTGTGGCACGGTTTGCAGTTACCATTCAGTCAGCCGCCAGAGACAAAGTGTCGCTAAATCGTGTGAACTTTCTCGAAAAATATGTATCTCAACACAAATAAGCTGAATAATTTATTTTCCGCGATATCTTACAACAAGATTACAATCAAACAAGCATTGTGAAAAAAAACCCACGCGTTATCATTAAACATCTCAATCAGCGCGTCGCATCCGAGTTGTTGTTATCAATTGTTGATAAAGTAGATTTTTTTGCATTGCATGATACATTTTTACGTACAAATTAACACGACTAACGAATAACGTATGTTTCAGTTATTTTATGCAGAATTTCTATCAGCTCATAGCTATTCCAATACTTTATCTAATCACAATTATTGTGCTAATAAAAAAAAGCAAAGTAGAAATTAAAATTAAATAAAAAAACAGCAACACAAAAATGCTCCAAAAGGCATAAAGTTCGAAAATAATCAGCCGGTTCAGAGATAAAATACTTAAATATGCTTTCGTAGTAAGAGTGAGAAGTATTACCCACCTAAATGATTCTGCTACTTGAAGCGCCTTAATCACGAACACTTCGATTCAGTTCGAACTGTGCGGCGAATGAGTGGATGCAACGGTTTGGTTTTAGTACGCACGCGTTACCTGGTGGATAAAAGATTTTGAAAGTGAATTTGAATTAAAACTATTCCAAAGACAAATTTAAAAGTTCCAACGCAGTCGGTGCAGATATAAAAAAAAAAAGAGTTACAGAAAAATGGCAAGGTATATACTTAAAAGCATTATGCAAAAACAAAAATAAAAACAGAAAATAAAGCAGNGAGTTACAGAAAAATGGCAAGGTATATAACGGGTGATTTTTTTGAGGTTAGGATTTTCATGCATTAGTATTTGACAGATCACGTGGGATTTCAGACATGGTGTCAAAGAGAAAGATGCTCAGTATGCTTTGACATTTCATCATGAATAGAC
>NW_016159637.1:42013-44563 GCF_001687245.7 Rhagoletis zephyria
ATTATGCAAAAACAAAAATAAAAACAGAAAATAAAGCAGCCGATTTTCAAAGCGAATTATCCTGGCTCGAAAACTGTTTACTCGTAAAATGAATAACACATATAAATGTATATTAACTATAAGAAAATATTTCTGAGAAGTATATAATCTCTGGTGCGCCAAAATATTTTGGTTTCTTTAAGTGCAGACGAGAAATCATAGTCAAAAAGTATTAACAATTTAGAAAAGATTGAGGAGGTATATTTGTGTTACCAGCCAGTTTTTAGAAGCGAAAAATTTATGTATATTTTATTTACTAAATTATCAGTGGTCATTCTTTTCTTTATTTTCAAGGTTAGATTGAGTAGTCTGCTTTTTTACGAGATGAGTAGAGAAAAAATACCTTCAAAGTGAATTGAATATTACCTCCACCTATCGAAGCTTTGCCGATTACCTCTATGCTTTGAAAAGCTATACCAGTTGCACATTCCAAGTTCAGACATGTAATTTTGAACTTAGTTCTTTCACTGTGTTCCGCGGCACCCTTGATTTCGTTATCCACTCATGGAGGCCTATAGATCTTGCGTAGAGTATTTCTCGTGTTGAGAGATTTGTAGAGAGTTCTGTTTTTTTAGTCGAAAGGCTAAGGTTCTTGATTGAGGATTGCTATCAAAAGCGGCTTTGAAATCGACGAAAATATCATGAGTCTCAAATTGTTTGTGAAAATCTGGTCAATGCTGCATCTTCCAGTTTCCAGGCCATACTGAAAAGCTTCAATCAGTATATTGGGAATGTTCAGCCTTACCCAGAGTATCGTTAATCAGATCATATAGGCGATATTGGTATGATTATTCCCTCCGTTATTGGCACAAACAGCAAGACAACTTTTCTTATGGCTTGGGCGCAGAGTTCTCTGAGATACTTCACTTCGCACAGAATTGCCCTTAAGCCGGTATACTGTTGGCCGAGTACAGGGATTTAACCAACGTCCCTATTCAAGGTTGAAATTCCTGAAAGGGACTGCTGTGGAGCGATAATTTCTATGATATACAAAGGGCCCCAAGTATGGTATACCGATGGATCGAAAAAGTGAGACGACAGTATTGGGTCAAGCGTACTTTGAGAGAGATTCCAGAAAAGTCTACCAATAAGCTGATACCCAACCATTTTCCAGGTGGAAGTCTTCGCAGGCGAAGTCTGTGATCAAAAATGTCTTCGCAGAAAGACAAACGGGGCCAGAACAAATATTATGTCGGCTAGTTAGGTAGCATTAAAGGCCTTAAACTCATTTAGAACGACATGAGGGCTTGTGGACAGTTGTAAAACTCTTTTGAACCACCTAGAAACCCATAACAGAGTGGCGCTGTGGTGAGCCCGTGTCTGACTATCGCGCAAAACGTGGAGCCCAAATGCGCGTGCCTGGTCCCGAGCCTTTCCACGCCACATCTAAAGAATACACTGCAGAATTGTTTAGTAGTTGGGAAGAATCTCAGATTGCTGCCCACCGGGTGCAGTTATTTGATCTGCCTTTTGTTTCTCTTTCGACAATACTCCTTCTCTTTTCCGGCACAACTTGCTGACTGGCGCACATTCTGCATAACACGGAGTTGCATGCGCATCTTAGCTCTCGGCCGGCAAAAAGAGATTTATATGCAGTCGTATTTAGGACTTATGTACATATATTAGGTCGCATTACTTTCGGAAGGCAGGCTCAAAGGCTGGGAGTTATAAATAACGATTTTTTTGTTAGAAGCTGCGAAGAGAAAGAAGAGCCAAAGACATTTAGGCATACACTATGCCAATGCCTAGCAGTTTGTAGAGGAATACGGAAACATTTGAGCCAATCGACCACAACCGTAGACTGGTTTGATTATAGATACGTTGTCGTGATCTGCGTGGTATCACATTGAATTTGATTGACGTACGTATCTAAGTGTACCGGTATTATAACCGGCAGCTACTCGACTTACCTAAACAAAATCAAACTTAAATATTTTCTAGGCAATTCGCTCCTCATCAGCACTTCGTATTAAAGCGATGACATATTTGTATTGATGTTATGCCTCAGAAGTGATCAATACTCCCACTACTTTAACCTGAGTGGAAAATTACCTTTTTTTTTTAAGGAGTAAAATTTAGAGTTGAAGCAAGTGAAAATACTCGTACTTTGCTCTAAGGTATTGTTATACAATCGGCACTAGTTATAAAATCAAATTTGGCATTTCAACCGGATTTTTAAGTTCCAAAAAAGAGTAAATAATGAGGTGACACTTTTGCATATTTCAGACCGCTTAACCCATATTTAAACGTTTATTTACTTAGTACACCAGTTTTATCATTTTGCCACATCTCCTCCTTATAAAGCAGCACTTAAAAATATAAGTGTCCACCTTCCGCTCTGACAATTCGTTTCTACCCTGTGGAGAAAATCTATAGTTCTGAACTGGGGCGCTTCTAGTACATTTAGACCCAGTACTGGTTCGCGATAAATCTCTTTTGCATGCAAGCAACTAGCGAATTTGACATGGCGATGTCCTAGGAAGTGTCAATTGCCCCCCCCCCCCCCCCCCC
>NW_016159637.1:44672-63102 GCF_001687245.7 Rhagoletis zephyria
TTTTCAATTTGAAATTAAATTTGTTTGAATGATTGTAAGAAATGTACGTTTACATACCTTTAGCTGTAGCTGAGTTTGCAGAGGTGCTCGCTGTTATTTCTTAGATTCCAGACGGTCCCAAGATGTTAAAACAAATTTTGGGGGTGGGGATTTAGTTCATATCGGACTAGTTCGTTTTTGGCGATAAAGACCTAGTACGGAACTAGAAATTTGATTCACTAGTCCGCGGTTTCCCTGCAGGGTACATATGCACTTATGTACATACATACATACATAGTATACATATGTACAAAAAAATATATGCTGATCTGATTGACAGTTGGAAATGCTCTTGAACAAGCAACAATTGCGTTCGATTTCAAATAAGTAAATACATTTTGCGGAATAACAAATGGAAGAACGTACGTAAATCGGTGTACAAAAGATAAACGGCGAGACTTTGCAGCGCACATAAAATGTACAGTTTCACTTCTTCGAAAATTTTACTTTGGCTTTTATTAAATTTTACCATACTACATATCTACATATCGAGCCCTAACCGCCAAAAAAACGTCAGCGACACATTTTTTTTTAATTTTCTTTTTGATGCAGAAATGCAGCTAGATGCTCTAGGAGTATTTCTGCATCAAAAAGAAAATTTTTGAAAAAAATGTCGCTTACCTTATTGTGGCGGATAGGGCTCGATATGTATGTACATTAGATCGTACCAAGGTGTATTAAACAAGGTGCGATTGACAACTCAGGTAGGCTCTCTTTTAAGGTACTATTATGCCAAAAATATATAAACAATCGATTCAAAATTCATACAAAATTTTTTAAATTTGACTTTATAGGATGGTTCTTCTGAGAGCAATGTCCAATCACACTTTGTTGAATACATTTTGGATCGTACAAGAAAAACCAGTTCGCCATACACTCCTGAGTCTGAAGTATTTTTGAAAGACAATTTGAAAAAAAAAATATGCGTATATGCATATATTTTTTTGCCGAACGTAGGGGTAGGGTCACCTTTTTCCAACAAAAAAAGTAAGTGCGTCTGGGTCACACTGGAGAAGTGAAACTTACGTTATATATCTATTTTATCTCATAACCAATATACATACATACACACATCTGCATTTGCTTAAGGTTATATTTTTTGTCTTTTTTTTATCTAGAAGCTTACCTCTACTTCTGCACGTTCTAACTACATTTATTTTATTCTGTTTTCCTTTATCTTCATTTTTATCCCTATACTCTATCGATAACAAAATTCGCTAAAAATTTCGATAGAAAAATCGATAATAATATTGGTAGCAAAATCGATTAGAAAATCTATAACAAAATCGATAGAAATATCGATACAAAATCGATAAACAGTCGGTAACAAAAATCGATTAGAAATATCCATAACAAATCAATGAAAATGGCGATAATAAAATCGATAAGTAATCGATAACAACATCGATACAAAATCGATGACAATTTGGATAACAATTTCGATAGCAAAATCGTTAATAATAATGGTAGCAAAATCGATTAGAAAATCGATAAAAATATCGATAACAAAATCGATAAGCAATCGATAGCAAAATCGATAACACAGTCTATAAATAATCGATAACAAAATCGATAAATAATCGATAACTAAACCGATAAAAATGTCGATTATGATATCGATAAGTCCCGAGAATCCCGAAAAACTCTATAATCCCAAAATAATTCCCAGGTCTCTGTGTCTCTATCTATATCCTTTTCTCTATATGTAGTTACCCTTATTTTAATCTTTCTTCCCCTATCTTCATCTTTTCTTTTATCGTATTTATATTTGTTTTTACTTTTATGTTTATCATTTTCTTCATCTACATATTCCCCTTCACCTTTGCCCCTATATAAGTAAAGTGTTTAAATTTACTTTGGTCTTTAATTTTGTCTTTATCTTTACGCATCTTTGTTTTTGCTTTTATTTTTACCTTTGCCTTTATCCTTTTCTTTATCTATGTACGTACTAACCTTTACTTTCATTCTTGTATTAGTCTTTTTCTAAGTGTTATTCTTTAACCTTTTATTAGTAAGTTTTTGTTAAATTAAAAACATACATTCAAGAAGCACTTGTTTCCGTCCCAACCATTTCCGTTGCACAATTTCCGTTGAATTTTCCAATTTACTCCCAACCAGCCAACCGCCGCTACAGAAGTTTCACTTCAAAAAGATTAACAACTACGATTGTACTAAAAGATGCATTCCAATGTAAGCGATGCGTAGTTTTGAAGCCACAAACAAAACAACAGGTTTGAAAACTAACTCAAGTATGTTTTTTTTCACATTATCTCAACAGCTGCTATAGCCGAATGGATGCGTGTACGACTGCCGTGTTGTTGGTGACAGGTTCAAAACCTGCGGCACGGACTTTATTTTTATTATATGTTTGTATTTATAGTTTCGTATGGCGGCATGCGACACATTACATTCGTATTACATCGCTGTGGAGAAATTCTTTCATCTTTCCGTGCGTAGGTTATAGCGGATATCCGTTACTTTTTGCATTCCCCGGCATTACCTTTTCCCACTGGGGTGGTACGATCTAAAGTACATACATACGTATGTATGTATACATATAAACACATACATGTGTGTTTACTTACTTAAGCACATGCCTCACTTATTAACAATTCATTTAAATATCCCCATAAAAGAAATCTAGCATTCTTAAAAATTTTGCATTGAAGCTATCCAATCTTTTAATTAAAATAGCTTAGATTAAATGAACTTTTTATCTAAGTGGTCACCCACACTTGTATTAATATATTACTCGTTAATAATCTCTGACTAAGAGTACAAAGTTCTCTATTCAATACTCACATTAACTTTTAGGTATTAAAATAATTTTTGGGCGCTCTTTAATAAAAGAAAGCATGCTAAATAACCGTTCAATGTCTTAACTGGACATTCAAAAAACCCCATTTCATTCCCAACTTACATAATAAGTATTGTTTATCAATTGGCACTTCGATTATCGACATAAATTATTTATTAGCCATTTATAAGTACAGATATGTACATACATATGTGTTTTTAGACGTGCGTATTTATTACCGTTAACTAACATTGTGCCGGTAACAAAAAAAAAAAGCATAAACTAGTCATTACCCAGCAAACATTTGGAGTCATAAATGAGACTTTAAGATGTCCTATTTCGGAGCCTTTTCGCTCATAATGAGCTCATCTGCCTCATGAGCTCATGCCTCTGAAGGTCGACTTATATGAGCTTAAATTCATACATCAAATGAGCTACAATATATGTCATATTGGACTCTTTCTTGGCCTCATACATGACTCAGTCACACATTTTTTGTTTTTAAAGGCATATTTCAAATATTCTAAACGCTAAGAATGTGTTTGCGGGGTAGAACTATTGCCAAGCTATGTATATATATATACATACATACGTACTTGAATATATCAATTGGTAATCCATGCGATGATTTCAGAATATTTGCGTGTATCTTCTTCTTGTTGAATCCACATTCCTCCAAATCAAAATCTCTAAATTCGGACCAAAAAACGTCTTTGATCAGGGCGCTATGGCGCTGAGAATTGACGGTACCAGCGCACAGTGCTTCAAAATTGACATTTTGAGTTCACAATTCACTGGAGCCTTAGTTTTTCACTAAAATTCGGCAGGCAATGGCAAACCTCCGAGTGTATTTCTGCCATGAAAAACAGCTTCTCATAAAAATACAATCGCCGTTCGGAGTCGGCGTAAAACAGTAGGTCCCTCCGCTTTGTGTGACAACATCGACGCGCACGCCACAAGTCGGAGGAGAAGCTCGGCCAAACACTAAGATATGTGTAAGCGCCAATCTATTATTATTATTATAGTTGAGTCTGATTTTTGAATTTTTGTTTGTTCCCAAGTGCGAAATAAATAACTCGTTATTTTGAAGAGATATTCATTTTATAGAATATTATTTCCTACTCCAAAGAGTTTAGCTTTAAGAAAATGCATTTTAAAATTAAAAGTCACTCATACGACCTGCCATCGAAGAAGTGATCTACGGTGTTTCAATGACTATTTATTAATATTTTTATAATGCTTATAATCGGCTTTGAAGTTTTAAGCACAGTTACTAAAGCAATTGCTATGCGAAGAGCTTTGTCATGAAAGTTTTGAGATGTGTGTTTTTTGTTAAAAGAGCCTCCCCCCATTCATTGACTTATTGAGCTGTGTCATCCTTAAATATTTTTCAAAGTGGACTATCGACACACCTACTGTGTCCACGATCACCTACATACTTCCTACCTTCCCTTGCTAATTCGTCGCTTTTGCAATTATATGACATGTTCCGAAAATTTAATACTTATAAGATTTATTAAACCAATTTTTACCTTTTTCAGCGACTCAGCAAATCGTCCCAGAATGGAGCGTGGATTGCACGATCGCGATCGCGCGGGCGTACAAGATTTTGTGCTGCTCGAGAATATTCAAAGTGAAGAGGCATTCATTGGAAATTTACGCAAACGTTTTCAAGAAAATCTAATCTATGTAAGTGGGCAAATAGCCAGAATTACATATTTACTTAGCAATCGAAAATAAGCAAAATTTTTTTATGAATTGCAATGAAAACACAGGCAAAAAAACATGCTGAATTATTACAATAATTGTGGTAATTAAGTTATTGTTGACTCTTTTGCCTTTTATTTTCAAATTATATAAATTAAAAAGAAAAAAAATTAAAATCTCTTCAGTTATTTGCAAATATTTTTTAATGTTACTCCATATGTGTGTGTTGTTTCTTTTTTCAATATTTTTCTTTCAGACTTATATTGGTCAAGTACTTATTTCAGTTAACCCTTATAAACAACTTCCAATCTATAGTGAAAATGATATCAAAGAGTATCGTAACAAACACTTCTATGAGATGCCGCCACACATGTAAGTAAATTTGGTTTTTTTGTTTTTTATCGCGGTTGTAAATTTTTGATATCAATCAAAAAATAATAAATATGTTCTTGGTACAATAATATCTACAATATAAGCGGCATTGAGACGATATATTTTTATGGGTTGTAGCTGGTTTTACAACCTACGGTGGCGGACAAACAAATAGGGGCACGACATTTTAACAAGTTTTAGCTATTTTTCTTTTTTTATTTAATACTTATTATTTTTTTTTTAAGTTTAGCTCACTATCTTACAAAAACCACGCAAGTCAAAATTCAAACATTGTACAAGATTTAAAAAAATGCAACGAATTTTAACAAATGCTCATCAAAGTTTCAAACTTGTTATTCAGAATGTTTTTTAGCTACAGTTTTGTAGCCCCTTAAATTTTATTATAATACAGTGCAAGTTCGAAGTAACTAGGACTTACCGTAGATTTTTGGCAATTTTTTTTTCTCCATATAAAAAAATTTTCGAACATGCTACACTTTCTATGGAAGAAAATGCGTTTCATCGTCAACGTGAGTCCTAGTTAATTCAAACTTGCACTTCATTATACTAATATTTAATGGGCTACAAAACTGCTTACCTAGACTTTTTTTATTCTTAATAAAAAGTTTTAAAATTTCATGAAGCTTTGTCGAACTTTCCTAATGTTTGTACAAAGTTTGAAATTTCATAAAAAAATAATAAACATTAAATAAACCAAAATAACTTGTTAATATGCCGCGTCCAAATTTATTTTCCCGCTACTGTACAATCCACAAAGTTCAAAAATCCTTTGCTGAAGATAAAGATTTGTTTGTCTTTCTAGTGAGGAAAAATAATG
Organism: Rhagoletis zephyria; assembly: GCF_001687245.7. NCBI lineage: Eukaryota > Metazoa > Arthropoda > Insecta > Diptera > Tephritidae > Rhagoletis > Rhagoletis zephyria. The sequence continues at coordinate 50,426 of NW_016159637.1, forward strand.
AACTCTTGGAATCGAATGCCAACTATAATAGTTATCTTGAGTCAAAAAATATTGTTTTACCTAATTTACCTTTTCTCTGTCCTTTTAACAGATTTGCCGTAACAGACAATGCTTTCCGCTCATTGATCGAAGAGAATAAAGGCCAATGTGTTTTAATTTCCGGTAAGCATGATTAAAAAGAATGAAAGCTAAGTATGTATTAAGATTAGCATAAACCATTTCATTTGGAGCTAAGCCGGGTACTTTGGTAATGTTATCAAAATAAGCGGTATGCCTACAAAGAACAAGGTTAACACTTAAGAAGCGCTAATTGAACAAAGAAATACTATCTCGCTTTCATTGATGTTCCCTCCTTAACACCATTACAAAATGCACTTAGTGTGGTAAACATCTGGTCCAAGGAATGTGGATTTAGTGTCAATCCTACCAAGACCAAGATGGTACTCTTTGCACGGAAGTATAAAATTCCTCAATTCCAATATCCAACCGTAAATCGAATAGAACTAACTCTCTCAACCGAGGTCAAATATCTTGAAATTATTCTGAGACAAGAAACTTGACTGGAAACGAAACATCGAAGAGCGCTCCAGGAAGGCAAATACGGGCCCGTGTGCCTGTAAGACGACTATAGACAAAAAATGGAGGATAAAACCACATACTTATGTATATAAAGCATAAACAGAGGCAGTTTTGATCCGGATCAACTCGAGGAATTAACTGCAGTTGATCCGGATTAAGTCCGAGTTAATCCGGATAAACGCTGCCGTCTGTTTAAGCTTTATACAGCTGTGTTAAGACCTATCCTCGTTTAAGGGGTCACCGTATAGTGATCTCTGTTAAACAAGACTTTGTCCAGAGCCAAGATGGAACGGATAGAGAGGACGGCTTCCATGCTTGTCACGGGAGCACTACCTATTACACCCACCAAATCTCTAGAAGTACAGTGGAACCGACTGCAGTGCTTTTAGGTTGAATGCGATCCAACCATGGAGAGACCTGAGGTTCGGACACGCAACGGTACTCGAAACCCTAAAGTATAACCTACGGGAAGAAAATTCGGTCATAATGAAGCAACTCAATAACACTTGTACTCTTTAATTAAAGAGCTTAGGTTAGGCTTTCCTGGTTTTTCGTGTCTATTTTTGTCAGTTCTTCCGTTAATAATAATAATAGATTGGCGCTTACACATATGTTAGTGTTTGGCCGAGCTTCTCCTCCGATTTGTGGTGTGCGCCTTGATGTTGTCACGCAAAGCGGAGGGACCTACAGTTTTACGCCGACTCCGAACGGCGATTGTATTTTTATGAGAAGCTGTTTTTCATGGCAGAAATACACTCGGAGGTTTGCTATTGCCTGCCGAGGGACGACCGCTATTAAGAAAAAACCTTTTTCTATATATTTTTGCGATGTTGCTTTGACCAAGGTTTGAACCCAGGTGCTGATGAGTGAAAGCGCGCACTGCTTACCACTACACCACAGCATGGATAATTTGACGATCTATGAAAACTTGGAATTTTTACCTAGGCCTCTTGGTACGTGCCGATCCTGGCACGGAGTGGACCCAAAAGAATTAGAGGATGAGAGGAAGAAAATGAACTCCAGTAAACGTATTCGCGTTGACGGAGGTACGTCCTGTCAGGAACAGGGTAACTGCAGACTGTTTCAAGCAGGTGAGGTCGCGATGTAGTAGGCAGCCGAAAGAGCTTCTTAAGGTGGTCCAGCGCCAAGTCTCGGTGCATACAGAAGTTCTAACAGGACTGTTCAATAGGAACTCATACGAGGACGATAAATTAAAATCTGGAATCAAAGAACTATCTAAGATGGACATCAACGCCTGTGAACCTTCATTTTAAGCAGGCACCTTTCTCATTATCTTACAGTCTTATGCATTCCACTCGCAGTTAGCATTAGGGAAAACATCTTTATACAAATAAATACAAAAATTGTATATATTGCTTTCAAAAGCTGGTAACAAAACTATGTGTTTGACCAATTATAAAAGCACACGTTTTTCTTGGCCAATGAAATTTGCAATAAATTTATGCTGATAAGATTCGTTCACCTGAAGCCTGGCTATAGATTTCAGCTAAGGAAATAAAATCGACATAAATTCTAATAAAAAATCACTTCAATGTCCGATAATTTGTTAACATTCCAAATACATATAAATATGTATGTATACGACTATGGGTAGATAAAGACTATACAAGAGTAATAATTATTATGAATTACGTGCCTAAATTTTTAGCTTCAAGTAAATATAATCATCCGCCATGATTATTGCTGTGAAACCCACTAGAAATTATGTTTTTCCAAACTCAGTAATAACCTTATCTTTTCGCAGGTGAGAGCGGTTCGGGTAAAACTGAGGCCTCCAAGAAGGTGCTGCAATATATCGCCGCCTGCTCTGGCCATCAATCGACTGTTGAGAGCGTCAAGGAGAAATTGCTGAAGAGTAATCCCGTACTGGAGGCATTCGGCAATGCAAAAACGAATCGGAATGTAAACTCTTCACGCTTCGGCAAATATATGGACATACAGTTTGACTACTCCGGCACACCAATTGGCGGACACATACTCAATTATTTGCTGGAAAAGTCGCGTGTTGTCAATCAAAATGCCGGCGAACGTAATTTTCACATCTTTTATCAACTCTTGGCTGGTGCTAGCGAAGAAGAGTTGAAACGGCTGCAGTTGAAGCGTTCATTGGATAGCTACTCTTACCTGAGTGATGGGGTGAGTGTGAGAATACAACCATTGTTTTTAATAAAAATACCTTTTATAAAAGCGAAAAACAACTTTTAATGCTTCTTAATTCCACTAGCAAAACGGCGTTGTTAAGTACATTGACGATGTTGCCGATTTCAACACCGTCAAACAGGCCATGAGTGTCATCGATTTCACGGATTCTGAGCAAAAAGATATATTCAGCATTATCGCAAGCGTTTTGCATTTAGGCAATGTGACTTTCAATGAAGCAGAAGGCGTTGCTAAGGTCTCCAAACCCGACGCCGTTGCAGCGGTGGCCCAATTGCTCGGCGTCAGTCAAAACGCACTCACCGATGCGCTCACGAATCGCACAATTGACGCACAAGGTGATGTCGTCACTTCGCCATTGAATCGCGAGCTGTCCGTTTATGCGCGCGATGCGCTAGCCAAGGCTATCTACGATCGCTTATTCACCTGGCTCGTACAACGTTTAAATCGCTCACTGCAGGCAAAGGATCTGCGTGATGCGCTGAACAATGTCATGGGTATTTTGGATATTTATGGCTTTGAAATTTTCAAGAAGAATAGCTTTGAACAATTCTGCATTAACTTCTGCAACGAGAAGCTGCAACAGTTGTTCATAGAGCTGACACTTAAATCCGAGCAAGATGAATATCAGCGCGAAGGCATTGAATGGGTGCCCGTTGAATATTTCGACAACAAGGTGATTTGCAATTTGATTGAAGAGAAGTACAAGGGCATCATTTCCATACTCGACGAAGAGTGCTTGCGCCCAGGCGAACCCACCGATATCACTTTCTTGGCAAAACTCACCGATAAGCTGGCTGCGCATCCGCACTACATTTGCCATGAGAAATCATCGACGTTGGTGCAGAAGACTATGGGACGCGATGAGTTCCGGTTGGTCCACTATGCTGGCGATGTCACTTATAATGTCAATGGCTTTCTGGACAAGAACAACGATCTGTTATTCAGAGACTTGAAGGAGACCATGAGTAGGGCGGGTAACGATATCATACGCTCTTGCTTCCCGGAGGGCGAGTACAAGAACAAAAAACGTCCAGATACTGCGATTACACAGTTCAGAAATTCATTGAACAACCTCATGGATATCCTTATGTGCAAAGAACCGTCCTACATACGCTGCATCAAGCCGAATGATCAGCAGCAGGCGGGCATCTTTGACGACGAATTGGTGTTGCATCAAGTGAAGTACTTGGGTCTGATGGAGAATTTGAGAGTACGTCGTGCGGGCTTCGCGTATCGCAGGTACATAGGTTGCCAATATGAATTACATACAGATTTTTTTGCAGAATGTTGTTTTAATGGGTTTAATATGAAAAGGAAAGAATATCGATAAATTTTCAAATTACATATAATATAGTGACTCGTCAACGATAAAAAAAATTCAGAAACACCAAAAATAACAACAATGAAATGATATTAATATCAATATTTATCGCAAATCGATGACGATAATAATAGGTAATCGATATAAATAGGATTTATAAGGCTAAAAGTACTATTTTGATTGAAAAAAAATATTTGCAACAAATCGATAACAGTATTAATCGGTAATCGATAACGAAAGTATAAAAAGAAATCAATATTTATGGCAAATCTATTACATTCGATTCGCTTTCACTCACCAGCACCTGGGTTCAAGCCCTGGTCAAAGCAACATCGCAAAAAATTTAGAAAAAGGTTTTTCTTAACAGCGGTCGTCCCTCGGCAGGCAATGGCCACCCTCCGAGTGTATTTCTGCCATGAAAAACAGCTTCTCATAAAAATACAATCGCCGTTCGGAGTCGGCGTAAAACTGTAGGTCCCTCCGCTTTGTGTGACAATATCAAGGCGCACGCCACAAGTTGGAGGAGAAGCTCGGCCAAACACTAACATATGTGTAAGCGCCAATCTATTATTATTATTTATTATTATTACATTCGATAACTGCATTAATCGGTAATCGATAACAATAATAAGACTCATAGTGATCGGAGAATAAATAGATAATGTTAGGGAAATCGTTTGGGTATAGTAATAAGGATAACGATAGTTATGCCGATAACAGCGTCGATAATGATAAAAAATTTCAGTAACGGTAGTAAATCGATGAAAGTGTCATTATGATTAAAAATAAATATTCATAAATCGATAACGACAATTATCGGCAATTGATAACAATAATAATAATGAGTACCTAAAAAACCAAAGCCGATATTTTTTCGGATAAAACAAAAAAGAACCGATAACGACCATTGGCTATAACAAACCAATTTTTGTAGAAGCAATCGATGATTATAGAAACTCGATTGCTCTTATACGATCGCTTAAGCGATAACTTAAATTTTAAATGTCCGATACCAAAACGATAACAAAAACACTAACTTTGCCAAACTCATAGATAATATTTAACATCGATATCGATTAAAAACAACAAAAACAAAACATTTCAATTCTCCCCACAGAACTTACGAAACATTCCTCAACCGCTACAAGTCCCTCAGCAAAGCCACCTGGCCGAACTACAAAGGCTCGCCCAAGGAAGGTGTACGCGAACTCGTCGCCGATTTACAGTATGGTCCCGATGACTACCGTTTAGGTGCTACGAAAGTTTTCATACGCTTCCCCAAAACGCTCTTCGACACCGAGGATGCCTTCCAAGTGAAAAAACACGATATTGCTGCCATAATACAATCGCGTTGGAAGGGACGCCAACAGCGGAGGAAGTACCTGAAATTACGCGACCAAATCATCACATTACAATCATATTGCCGCCGATATCTGGCCATACAGGCACTACGGCGTCGTCGTGAAGCCGCCACTAAGATACGCGCCTTTATCAAGGGTTTCATCACACGCAACGATGCACCGAATGGCTACAATGATGAATTCATTGTAAACATGAAACGCATGTGGCTTATACGCCTGTCCAAGCAGCTACCAACCGAAGTATTGGACAAGAGTTGGCCCTCGTCCCCGGTACACTGTCAGGAAGCATCTACCTACCTTCATCGCTTGCACCGCCTGCATTTGGCGCGCAAATACCGGCTGAGTTTATCCGATGAACGCAAACGGCAATTCGAGTTGAAGGTGCTGGCCGAAAAGCTCTTCAAGGACAAGAAGGCCAACTATTTGGCCAGCGTGCCATATTGGTTCCAAAATGATCGTATACCTAAAGAGCATGCGGCCGAAATCAATAACTTCGTTGGCACTTCGCTGAACGGCGAGACTCTGAAATATGCATCGCCATGCACGAAATTCGATCGTCACGGTTACAAGCCGCGGGAACGTTTTGTGGTGCTTAGCAACAAGGCACTCTACGTGCTGGACGGCAAGAGCTACAAGCAGAAGCATCGTTTGCCGCTGGAAAAGATCGATTTTGTTACCACAAATCATAGCGACAGCCTGCTGGTCATACGCATACCACTCGAGCTGAAGAAAGATAAGGGCGATTTGATACTTGAGATACCTTACATCGTTGAGCTCGGCACGCTAGTCGTGGACACTGTCGGCACCGCCAACATACTTAGCATCGTCAGTCGAGACACGTGAGTATTTGGCGTTAATGTCTCTGAATACATATACATACTTATGTATGTACTACTATAATGTTATGCAATTTTTCAGTTTGGAACACAATGTAGTTAAAGGCAAGGCTGGCGTTATCGATATTCAAACCGGCGGCGAACCAGGCATCGTACGCGATAAGGGTGGTCACCTTGTTGTTGTGAGTTTGACTTGAAATACCAAAAAATCCTTACATTGTTTTAATTAACAACCATTAAAATTTTATAATTATTTTGTTTTGTATTCCATTTATTCCTTCGCAGATTGCTGGACAATAAATATGAGATAGAAGTGCTTACTACCTTTAACCAGAAATCAGGGCTTTAAAGACAACGGATGTATTTTTATATAAATATTTTGTTATACTTGTTATCTGAACTTTGCAGCAGATTATTTCGAGAATTTATAAAAACCAATGTAACTACCCTGCAAACCAAAATTCCCAAAATGTTAACGAAATCTTTAGGAGTATCTCATATCTTTAAGGATTTTTTTACGAATCTTCAAAGAAAGTTATATGGAGTGGTTGACACGAACTCGTCAAAAAATTTCTGTACGAAAAAATAAGAAAACAATGCTGCGACAGATTCTTCACATTGCAGAATTATTTTCATTGTTTTACCGATTTTCTTCCGAAATTTCTCTACAACTCAGAATACTCTGAAAAAATGGTTTGCGGGGTATATACTTCTACAAAAAAAAAAATCTTATTGTATTGTATGTATGTATTAATGTATGCAAAAAGTATTTACTAAAAAGCTATAATTTATTTCATATAATAAATAAATGATTGTACTATAATAAATACATTTAGGGTGGATCATTCTTCATACAAAAAAAAATCGGATAAACATTAGGCGGAAAAATATGAGTTGGACCATTTTAGAATTCTCGCAAAATCAAGTTTTTTGTAAATAAAATTAGTTTTTAAAATCAACGAGATTTTTGAGTTTATTTTTGATCGTTCCAGCACGTGTGAGTCTTAATATTTTTACGAAATATGCATTTTGGCCGCAGTCTTATACAATAAATACATTTTATAATTTTGGTGAAAAAAAAACATATGCTTTTTCGGTGTTTCACCCTAATGCATCTATTTTTTAATATATCAATCTTTAGCCAAAAATTTTTGGATAAAAACTGCAATTTTAAATGTAAATCATCTCGAAATCTCCTGGAGTCGGGTCTCTCTGCTCTAAATCTTGCGCTAGGCAGGCTGGTGTAGATTTCCAAGCCATCGTATTATAGTAGATGCTGGCTGTGATTAGAAATACAAAATCCCTGAGCAAATTATAATTTGAGGTTATCTGGTTATGTGGTTATGTTGTCAACTCACTGTTAGGTGCAGTTGTATGTTCTTTAGCGCCGGGAACTGCTTAGATGGCATGAAGTTGTGCCATAAACGAACCTGTCACATTTCTTAACTTCTACACTGGATCTATAATTCAATAAATACGTACATAGTTTACTTGATGGAATCCCTTTATGCCAGTGCCACTTTCTCTTCATTCCTGAGCTCATCTTGCATGAATAGCTGTGTTCTGGCATTTTTACAGATTTTTTCTGCTGCGTATCGCTCGTCCTTGCCGTCCACACTGGCGCTGCATAGCGATTTCCTTGTAGGTTGCGAGCAGGGTCTCCTTTTCGGCTCCCAGGTTCTGCAGGCGACTTGAGACCTTTTTTTTCCTGGCACGTAGTTCGTTGCAGCTGCCTGAGGCGTGCGCGGAGAAGAATAACAGGCTAACGAACGTCACTCCCAGCATTTCGGGGTGAATGGTCAGCGGGATTTTGGCGTCTTCGACAAAGACGTCTACCTCGAGCCTGATCTCCTTGGTCTATGTTTGAAAGAGTGGTGGTAGATTTTGAGGTTCCTTGCAGTGAAGAAGGTCGAAAGATCGGTGAGATAGTTGTCGCAATAGATGTTCGCAAAGGTTGTCGATGTTTGGGCCCGTCACCATTATTATGCAATCATCGGCGTAGCTTACCAAGCTGACGGCGGAGGGAATTTTACCATGTAGAGATTAAACAGTGTCGAGGAGGGTACGCTGAGAGACCCCCTGTTAATTCCATGTGGCTTGGACTTGGCGTTCGACTGATGATTGGCGACCACACAGATAGCTGGTTATCTACCATTTCGTCCAAGCTGGAAACGACAAATCCAAGACGTCTTGACAGAGGGTCGCGTGGTTCCCCAAATTTCGAATGCCTTCGACAAATCAATTGCGACTATGACCGTCCTATCACAAGGTCGACGTTGGTTCATAACCACGCTAACTTGTATGGTGATGGCGTTAAATGCTATGGTTGTGAAAAAAATTTTCGGCAATTTGTGTTCGACTAGCGTGAAATTTTTCGTCGTGGTGGGGAGGGGTAGCGCTTCCATAGGTTTAGTCGCTGGGGATAGGAGGGAGATGGCTCTGTAAGAGTCTGCTGCGTCCGCTCCTTCGCTTATGATGGGGAATCATGCCACCTATTTTCCACATCTCGAGGATGATAAGGGTGACATGTTGAAAGCCGCGGCGATGTACTTGACTCCCGCAGCTCCTCAGCATCTTTTTCAGCATCAGCGTGGAGATTCCGTCTGGGCCTAGTACCTTGGATGATTCAGCCTTGTTGACAGCTGTCTGCTTCTCTTCTGAAGTGGAGTTCGTATGATTTACGCAACACACTGCGACTGGTTTTGTCTCTCTCTGGGTGTACAATGAATTGCCGGCTGAACAAGCGCGCGAACGACCATGAATTCGACGTTTTGGTGGTGCCAGCCAGGTAAGGGCAACATTGTCCGATTAGAGAGAGACTTGGCTGTGGTCCATAGTTTGTTTGTTATTCCGCTGGAGAGATTGCCGGTCTTGAAATGCTAATTCCATATTTTCCGATTGGGTCCGTTGTCCAGGTTTCTAATGTCCCTATTAAAATCTGTGGTATAGGTATCCCCTGGTCTAGCCTGGTGGATTCGCTCACGCACGTCTGAGAGTCCCGCCGCTACTGTGGGAAAGCCTGGGCGGATGTAGCAATCTCTGCCGGCTGGTATGAAGCGGGCGTATGCTGCGTTAATGATCCTGCGGATATTGCGCCCGGCATTGGAAGCGGAAGAGCATGGAATTCGCGATCGGTAATTTCCGTGAAACCGTCCCAGTTTGCGTACGGTTTGCAGTACGGTTTTTGGATGTTATAAAATCCCTCGCCTGGTCTATCGCGCCTACAATGGGAGCGCGGTCTGATGCGCCCCGCCGGCTATTGTTATTTCTGGCGAATTGTAGCAGTCACCCGCAACCCTGGTCGACGCATCACCATTCTCAGTGTAGAACGTGGAGTCATGGAACTATTTCTGCACGTTTTCTGCACGTGAGTCATTCGCAATCGTATGCTGCGAATGCCGCATTATACTAAAGCCAGCCTTTGGACATAAACTACTGTTCCATACGAACACAGATATGTATGATAGAAACTTTCCTTTACGTTATGTGCGCGGTGGGCGGAGCGGGAGGGGGCACACTCCTCTTATACCCCAGTTTAGAGAGGTCATGAGTCGCCGTTTACAGAAATGCACTGCCTTACAAAAATGAGAAAAAATCTAGATTTACGCTTGTTTTGAGTAGATACAGGCACTTTGAGCTTTCCGTATTACCGGAGAAGGGCCCCCCTCTTATACCATTTCCTTTTGCGGAGGCGGTCTTCAGCCGCGCCTAGGGATTAAACCCTTACTAAGTAGAATTCTCCTTTCTGTGTTGCCGGAAAAGAGGGGCNCCACAAGTGCCAAAAATGTGTCAACCCGTGCCAAAAGTGCCCAGAGCGTGAGGAACGCAAAAAACCACTATTCGTTATATAGCTAATAAAATTAGAAAATGCCTACATTTCTGAACCTTTAGTGCTATTTTACAAAATTTGCTATCGGATGTAAACCGGAGTTGGGGGTAGTGCACTAAATTTTGAGTGCACTAGGCATTTCACTAGCAGTAAAAATATTGGGTGACATTGGGGCGAATTCTTGTTTTCGTTCGAATCGAAAATCATGACATTTTCCTATCATTTAGTATTCAAAAATTTACAATTTTCGATTGGAACGAAAACAAGAACATCTTCTTATTTGGACCTACAACTGTTTGTCGGTTTGGGCCGAGACCAAAAAGCTTCTCCAGTTGCTTCTCTCCNGATTGTCGAATCGAAAATCATGACATTTTCCTATCATTTAGTATTCAAAAATTTACAATTTTCGANCGGCCGTAAAGAAAAGCCGCCCCGAAACTTTTGAAAATTATTTATTGAAACAAACGATATTAGTATATCCACCAAAAAAAACTAAAAAAAAATACTCCCTCACCTAGCCATATACGGGCTGTTTCGGTAATTATAGCGTAAAAATAAGTTATATTAGGTTCACATATAAGTAGATTATCCTCATTTTCGAGCTTAACACCCTAATCTGTAATTATAACAAGAGATTAGCCATATAAAATTCGTCCCTTGTTAATCTGTAATTATAAAATAATCTCAGATTTAACCGATAACTTTTCGGTGTCCATCCTAGTTTTATCGATTGTTTTAACGCAATGGAAGACCAAGTGCAGAAGGACTTGTCTGCGCTCGGGATAACCAACTGGCGCAAATTCGCGCAGGAGAGAAGCAACTGGAGAAGCTTTTTGGTCTCGGCCCAAACCGACAAACAGTTGTAGGTCCAAATAAGAAGATGTTCTTGTTTTCGTTCCAATCGAAAATTGTAAATTTTTGAATACTAAATGATAGGAAAATGTCATGATTTTCGATTCGAACGAAAACAAGAATTCGCCCCAATGTCACCCAATATTTTTACTGCTAGTGAAATGCCTAGTGCACTCAAAATTTAGTGCACTACCCCCAACTCCGGTTTACATCCGATAGCAAATTTTGTAAAATAGCACTAAAGGTTCAGAAATGTAGGCATTTTCTAATTTTATTAGCTATATAACGAATAGTGGTTTTTTGCGTTCCTCACGCTCTGGGCACTTTTGGCACGGGTTGACACATTTTTGGCACTTGTGGGAGAGTAAAACTATGTTCACATATCAATATTATCTCAATCAAAGCTCGTTTTTTAATCACCCCGTTTACACAGGCAAATCTCAGATTATTAGCCGTCAAATTTGTTGTGCTTGTTATTCTCACATCTCAAGGAAAATTTATGTTTCTTCTCTGTGCCACCGTGATCACGTTTTTCTGCAATAATAAGCAATATAAATATATTTTAACTTAACATTTTATTAAAAATACCTTTACAAACCTCTTTTACTTGCTAGCGTACATTTTTGTTTGCTTTTACATTTTGGCATTTCTCCTCTCTTTCGCAAAAACAATCGATAAAACTAGGTTGGACACCGAAAAGTTATCGGTTAAATCTGAGATTATTTTATAATTACAGATTAACAAGGGACGAATTTTATATGGCTAATCTCTTGTTATAATTACAGATTAGGGTGTTAAGCTCGAAAATGAGGATAATCTACTTATATGTGAACCTAATATAACTTATTTTTACGCTATAATTACCGAAACAGCCCGTATATGGCTAGGTGAGGGAGTATTTTTTTTTAGTTTTTTTTGGTGGATATACTAATATCGTTTGTTTCAATAAATAATTTTCAAAAGTTTCGGGGCGGCTTTTCTTTACGGCCGCCGCCCCTCTTTTCCGGCAACACAGAAAGGAGAATTCTACTTAGTAAGGGTTTAATCCCTAGGCGCGGCTGAAGACCGCCTCCGCAAAAGGAAATGGTATAAGAGGGGGGCCCTTCTCCGGTAATACGGAAAGCTCAAAGTGCCTGTATCTACTCAAAACAAGCGTAAATCTAGATTTTTTCTCATTTTTGTAAGGCAGTGCATTTCTGTAAACGGCGACTCATGACCTCTCTAAACTGGGGTATAAGAGGAGTGTGCCCCCTCCCGCTCCGCCCACCGCGCACATAACGTAAAGGAAAGTTTCTATCATACATATCTGTGTTCGTATGGAACAGTAGTTTATGTCCAAAGGCTGGCTTTAGTATAATGCGGCATTCGCAGCATACGATTGCGAATGACTCACGTGCAGAAAACGTGCAGAAATAGTTCCATGACTCCACGTTCTACACTGAGAATGGTGATGCGTCGACCAGGGTTGCGGGTGACTGCTACAATTCGCCAGAAATAACAATAGCCGGCGGGGCGCATCAGACCGCGCTCCCATTGTAGGCGCGATAGACCAGGCGAGGGATTTTATAACATCCAAAAACCGTACTGCAAACCGTACGCAAACTGGGACGGTTTCACGGAAATTACCGATCGCGAATTCCATGCTCTTCCGCTTCCAATGCCGGGCGCAATATCCGCAGGATCATTAACGCAGCATACGCCCGCTTCATACCAGCCGG